>NC_069502.1:603013029-603313029 GCF_027579735.1 Bombina bombina
AATAAAGTTATAAACCCCTAAACCTAAGTCTAACCCTAACACCCCCCCCTAAATTAAACATAATCTAAATAAATCTAAATAAAATTACTATCATTAAATAAATTAATCCTATTTAAAACTAAATACTTACCTATAAAATAAACCCTAATATAGCTACAATATAACTATTAGTTACATTGTAGCTATTTTAGGATTTATATTTATTTTACAGGCAACTTTGTATTTATTTTAACTAGGTACAATAGCTATTAAATAGTTAATAACTATTTAATAGCTACCTAGTTAAAATAATTACAAAATTACCTGTAAAATAAATCCTAACCTAAGTTACAAATACACCTAACACTACATTATCAATAAATTAATTAAATAAATTAACTACAATTATCTAAACTAAAATACAATTAACTAAACTAAACTATAATACAAAAAAACAAACACGAAATTACAAAAAATAAAAAAATATTACAATAATTTTAATCTAATTACACCTAATCTAAGCCCCCTAATAAAATAAAAAAGCCCCCCCAAAATAATAAAATTCCCTACCCTAAACTAAATTACAAAGTAATCAGGTCTTTCACCAGCCCTTAAAAGGGCTTTTTGCAGGGCATTGCCCCAAAGTAATCAGCTCTTTTACCTGTAAAAAAAAATACAATCCCCCCCAACATTACAACCCACCACCCACACATCCCTACTCTAAACCCACCGATCCCCCGTTAAATAAACCTAACACTACCCCCCTGAAGATCACCCTACCTTGAGCCATCTTCAGCCAGTCGGCCACCGATGGGCCAGAAGTGGACATCCGGAGCGGCAGAAGTCTTCATCCGATCGGGGCAGAAGAGGTCCTCCAAGCGGCAGATGTCTTCATCCAAGCGGCATCTTCTATCTTCAATCAACTGGAGCGGAGTGGAGCCTTCTTGAATCCAGCCGATGCGGAGCCATCCTCTTCTTCCGACGGACTAACGACGAATGAAGGTTCCTTTAAATGACGTCATCCAAGATGGCATCCCTCAAATTCCGATTGTCTGATAGGATTCTATCAGCCAATCGGAATTAAGGTAGGAAAAATCTGATTGGTTGATTTAATCAGCCAATCAGATTGAAGTTTAATCCGATTGACTTATTGGATGAGCCAATAGAATGTGAGGTCAATTCTATTGGCTCATCCAATCAGCCAATCGGATTGAACTTCAATCTGATTGGCTGATTAAATCAACCAATCAGATTTTTCCTACCTTAATTCCGATTGGCTGATAGAATCCTATCAGCCAATCGGAATTCGAGGGACACCATCTTGGATGATGTCATTTAAAGGAACCTTCATTCGTTGTTAGTCCGTCGGAAAAAAGAAGATGATGGCTCTGCGTCGGCTGGATTAAAGATGGCTCCGCTCTGGTTGATTGAAGATAGAAGATGCCGCTTGGATGAAGACATCTGCCGCTTGGAGGACCTCTTCTGCCGCTCCGGATGTCCACTTCTGGCCCATCGGTGGCCGGCTGGCTGAAGACGACTCAAGGTAGGGTGATCTTCAGGGGGGTAGTGTTAGTTTTTTTTAAGGGGGGATCAGGTGGGTTTAGAGTAGGGGTGTGTGGGTGGTGGGTTGTAATGTTGGGGGGGATTGTAATTTTTTTTACAGGTAAAAGAGCTGATTACTTTGGGGCAATGCCCTGTAAAAAGCCATTTTAAGGGCTGGTAAAAGAGCTGATTACTTTGTAATTTAGTTTAGGGTAGGGAATTTTATTATTTTGGGGGACTTTTTTATTTTATTAGGGGGCTTAGATTAGGTGTAATTAGATTAAAATTCTTGTAATATTTTTTTATTTTTTGTAATTTAGTGGGGGGGTTGTATTATAGTTTAGTTTATTTAATTGAATTTTAGTTTAGATAATTGTAGTTAATTTATTTAATTAATTTATTGATAGTGTAGTGTTAGGTGTATTTGTAACTTAGGTTAGGATTTATTTTACAGGTAATTTTAACTAGGTAGCTATTAAATAGATAATAACTATTTAATAGCTATTGTACCTAGTTAAAATAAATACAAAGTTGCCTGTAAAATAAATATAAATCCTAAAATAGCTACAATGTAACTATTAGTTATATTGTAGCTATATTAGGTTTTTTTTATAGTAAAGTATTTAGTTTTAAATAGAATTAATTTATTTAATGATAGTAATTTTAGTTTGTTTTATTTAAATTATATTTAAGCTTAGGGGGTGTTAGGGTTAGACTTAGGTTTAGGGGTTAATAACTTTATTATTGTAGCGGCGACGTTGGGGGCGGCAGATTAGGGGTTAATAAGTGTAGGTAGGTGGCAGCGACATGGGGGGGCAGATTAGGGGTTAATAAATATAATATAGGTGTCGGTGATGTTAGGGACAGCAGATTAGGGGTTCATAGGGATAATGTAGATTGCGGCGGTGTCCGGAGCGGCAGATTAGGGGTTAATAGTATAATGCAGGTGTCAGCGATAGTGGGGGCGGCAGATTAGGGGTTAATAAGTGTAAGGTTAGGGGTGTTTAGACTCGGGGTTCATGCTAGGGTGTTAGGTGTAGACTTAGAAAGTGTTTCCCCATAGGAAACAATGGGGCTGTGTTAGGAGCTGAACGCTGCTTTTTGCAGGTGTTTGGTTTTTTTTCAGCCAGCTCAGCCCCATTGTTTCCTATGGGTAAATCGTGCACGAGCACGTTTTGCCATCTTACCGCTACCGTAAGCAACGCAGGTATTGAGGGTTGACGTGGAGCTAAACATGAGAAGCAAGAATTTTTGAAGTTGGCAATTGTATTGTGACTGGAGAGGCAACATTAAAAATGAAACAATTGTGGGTGTTAAAGACAAATGTCAATACATTAAAGGGACAGTCTACTCCAGAATTGTTATTGTCTTTTTTAAATATATACGCCTAGATTTAGAGTTTTGCGGCCAAAGGGGTGCGTTAGCTACGCATGCTTTTTTCCCCCGCACCTTTTAAATAATGCTGATATTTAGAGTTCTCTGAAGGGCTGCGTTAGGCTCCAAAAAGGGAGCGTACAGGCATATTTACCGCCACTTCAACTCTCAATACCAGCGTTGCTTACGGTAGCAGCTAGCTGGAAAAACGTGCTCGTGCACGATATCCCCATAGGAAACAATGGGGCAGTTTGGTCTGGAAAAAAACCTAACACCTGCAAATAAGCAGCGTTAAGCTCCTCACGCAGCCCTATTGTTTCCTATGGGGAAACAGTTTCTAAGTCTGCACCTAACACCCTAACATGAACCCCGAGTCTAAAAACCCCTAACCTTACACTTATTAACCCCTAATCTGCTGCCCCCACTATCGCTGACCCCTGCATTATATTATTAACCCCTAATCTGCCGCTCCGGACACTGCCGCTACCTACATTATAGCTATGTACCCCTAATCTGCTGCCCCCAACGTCGCCGCTACCTATTTACACTTATTAACCCCTAATCTGCCGACCGGCCCTCGCCGCCACTATAAAATATGTATTAACCCCTAAACCTCCGCACTCCCGCCTCGCAAACCCTATAATAAATAGTATTAACCCCTAATATGCCCTCCCTAACATCGCCGCCACCTAACTTCAAGTATTAACCCCTAATCTGCCGACCAGACCTCGCCGCTACTCTAATAAATGTATTAACCCCCTAAAGCTAAGTCTAACCCTAACCCTAACACCCCCCTAAATTAAATATAATTTTAATCTAACGAAATAAATTAAATATTATTAACTAAAGTCTTCCTATTTAAAACTAAATACTTACCTGTAAAATAAACCCTAATATAGCTACAATATAACGAATAATTATATTGTATCTATTTTAGGATTTATATTTATTTTACAGGCAACTTTGTATTTATTTTAACTATGTACAATAGCTATTAAATAGTTATTTACTATTTAATAGCTACCTAGTTAAAATAATTACCAAATTACCTGTAAAATAAATCCTAACCTAAGTTACAATTAAACCTAACATTACACTATCAATAAATTAATTAAATAAATTAACTACAAGTACCTACAATTAAATAAACTAAACTAAACTACAAAAAATAAAAAAAGATTACAAGAATTTTAAGCTAATTACACCTACTCTAAGCCCCCTAATAAAATAACAAAGCCCCCCAAAATAAAAAAAAATTCCCTTCCCTAATCTAAATTAAAATAGTTAACAGCTCTATTAACTTACCAGTCCTTAAAAGGGCTTTTTGCGGGGCATGCCCCAAAGAAATCAGCTATTTTGCCTGTAAAAAAAACACAATACCACCCCCCAACATTACAACCCACCACCCACATACCCCTACTCTAACCCAAACCCCCTTTAAATAAACCTAACACTACCCCCCTGAAGATCTCCCTACCTTGAGTCGTCTTCACTCAGCTGAGCACCGATGGACCAAAAGAAGACATACGGAGCGGCAGAAGTCTTCATCCTATCCGGGCAGAAGAGGACATCCGGACCGGCAGACATCTTCATCCAAGTGGCATCTTCATCCATCCGACGAGGAGCGGCTCCATCTTCAAGACCTCCAGCGCGGAACATCCTCTTCCTACCGACGACTACTGACAAATGAAGGTTCCTTTAAGTGACGTCATCCAAGATGGCGTCCCTCGAATTCTGATTGGCTGATAGGATTCTATCAGCCAATCGGAATTAAGGTAGGAAAAATCTGATTGGCTGATTGAATCAGCCAATCAGATTCAAGTTCAATCGGATTGGCTGATCCAATCAGCCAATCAGATTGAGCTTGCATTCTATTGGCTGTTCCGATCAGCCAATAGAATGCAAGCTCAATCTGATTGTCAGATTTTTCCCACCTTAATTCCGATTGGCTGATAGAATCCTATCAGCCAATCGGAATTCAAGGGACACCATCTTGGATGACATCACTTAAAGGAACCTTCATTCGTCGGTAGTTGTCGGTAGGAAGAGGATGTTCTGCGCCGGAGGTCTTGAAGATGGAGCCGCTCCTCGTCGGATGGATGAAGATAGAAGATGCCGCTTGGATGAATATGTCTGCCGGTCCGGATGTCCTCTTCTGCCCGGATAGGATGAAGACTTCTGCTGCTCTGGATGTCTTATTTTGGTCCATCGGTGCTCGGCTGAGTGATGACGACTCAAGGTACGGAGATCTTCAGGGGGGTAGAGTTAGGTTTATTTAAGGGGGGTTTGGGTTAGAGTAGGGATATGTGGGTGGTGGGTTGTAATGTTGGGGGGTGGTATTGTGTTTTTTTTACAGGCAAAAGAGCTGATTTCTTTGGGGCATGCCCCGCAAAAAACCCTTTTAAGGGCTGGTAAGTTAATAGAGCTGTTAACTATTTTAATTTAGATTAGGGTAGGGAATTTTTTATTTTGGGGGGCTTTGTTATTTTATTAGGGGGCTTAGAGTAGGTGTAATTAGCTTAAAATCCTTGTAATCTTTTTTTATTTTTTGTAATTTAGTGTTTTGTTTTTTTTGTAATTTAGTTTAATTTATTTAATTGTAGGTACTTGTAGTTAATTGATTTAATTAATTTATTGATAGTGTAGTGTTAGGTTTAATTGTAACTTAGGTTAGGATTTATTTTACAGGTAATTTGGTAATTATTTTAACTAGGTAGCTATTAAATAGTAAATAACTATTTAATAGCTATTGTACCTAGTTAAAATAAATACAAAGTTGCCTGTAAAATAAATATAAATCCTAAAATAGATACAATATAATTATTCGTTATATTATAGCTACATTAGGGTTTATTTTACAGGTAAGTATTTAGTTTTAAATAGGAAGACTTTAGTTAATAATATTTAATTTATTTCGCTAGATTAAAATATTTAATTTAGGGGGGGTGTTAGGGTTAGACTTAGCTTTAGGGGTTAATACATTTATTAGAGTAGCGGCGAGGTCGGCAGATTAGGGGTTAATACTTAGTTAGGTGTCGGCGATGTTAGTGAGGGCAGATTAGGGGTTAATAATATTTATTATAGGGTTTTTGAGGCGGGAGTGAGGTGGTTTAGGGGTTAATACATTTATTAGAGTAGCGGCTAGGTCCGGTCGGCAGATTAGGGGTTAGTAAGTGTAGGTAAGGTAGCGGCGACGTTGGGAGGGGCAGATTAGGGGTTAATAAATATTATGTAGGTGTCGGCGATGTTAGGGGCAGCAGATTAGGGGTACATAGGGATAATGTAGGTGGCGGCGGTGTGCGGTCGGCAGATTAGGGGTTAAAAAAATTATTAGAGTGGCGGCGGTGTGGGGGGACCTCGGTTTAGGGGTACATAGGTAGTTTATGGGTGTTAGTGTACTTTAGAGCACAGTAGTTAAGAGCTTTATAAACTAGCGTTAGCCCAGAAAGCTCTTAACTACTGACTTTTTTCTGCGGCTGGAGTTTTGTCAGTAGAGGCTCTACCGCTCACTTCAGCCAAGACTCTAAATACCGGCGTTAGGAAGATCCCATTGAAAAGATAAGCTACGCAATTGGTGTAAGGGGATCTGCGGTATGGAAAAGTCACGGCTTGGAAGTGAGCGTTAGACCCTTTCCTGGCTGACTCTAAATACCAGCGGGCGGTAAAAAGCAGCGTTAGGAGCCCTTAACGCTGCTTTTGACGACTAACGTAGAACTCTAAATCTAGGCGATATTTTTGAAGACACTCTTTGGAGCAGAGACAGTTTTATATTTAGCTTTTTGAATTGAAGCGTTTCAATTTAGTATTTATCATTTTAATTTTATGTGTTTTCAACTAATATTTTGATTTTAGTAAAATGTATATATGTATGAGGATTTATATACAAATTGCTAGTTTGCCTATCCTGTTTTTTAACCAGTATAGGGAGCAGAGAGGCACTCTGAACACAAGCAAAATTATTTTTTGTTATATAAAATTCACAATTTGTTTTGTTTTAAACAAAACAAATACCGAATAGTGCAGTCAACGAATATTTGGGGAAACCAAATTCCCTGAACATTTGTTTACGAAAATTTCAGACAAACCAAAAATTTCTTGGCTGCACAAATCTAATACACAGTGCCGATTTTAAAAAAAAAAAAAAAAAGTATTGAATTGTGTCTGAAATACTTTTTTTAATTAAATTATAACATTTCAATTGTTTAAAAAGAAAGATAATCCATATATTACCCATTTCCCAGATTTGCATAAGCAACACTGTTATTTTAATACACTTTTTACCTCTGTGATTACTTTATATCTAAGCCACTGCATACTACCCCCTTATTTCATTGCTATTTACAAACTTGCATTTAACCAATTAGTGCTGCTTCATAAATAACTCCACGGGATTAAGCACAATGTTACCTATATGGCACATATGAACTAGCACTGTCTTGCGGTGAAAAGGTAATACAATAAGATAAGAGGCAGCCTGCAGTGACTTAGAAACAGTCAGAAATGTAGAGGTTTAAAGGTTATAAAGTATATAAATTTAACAATGTTGGTTGTGCAAAGCTGGGGAATGGGTAGTAAAGGCATTGTCTATCTTTTTAAACAATAAAAAAATCAAGAAGACTGTTGAAAATAGAGACAGATTTTAATAAAATAAAGTAGATAAAAAGTCCTAGAAAAAGTCTGCTCAAAACTCTATGCAGGTCTATTTCCATTAACAAAAACATTTTTTGATATATTGAGTTAACTAAACACATCTTGAGTTGTTTGGATAAGTAACATTATCAAATAATATAAATCATGTTTTAAAGACAATAATATTATTTTGCCCATTATCAATATTTCATTTATTTTCAGAATCATCCAACAACATTCTTGGCACCACAAGCAAGTTTTTTTTTTTAAGAAATGAAACATTAGAATAAACAAAAACCTAGAAGCACAGAGAGAGGGCATTATGTATGCTACCCTGAACATTTCCTGGTGATAAACATTCTGGTATTAAACTCACAGGTGTCTATTTATCAAGCTGCCAAACGCAAATACACCGGAATTCCACAGCGTAATTGTTGCGAGCTTGATCTGACCTAGTTATCAAAGCCTACAGACAAATGTTTAAATTTGTGAAGTAACATACGATCTGTCGGTCTCAATCCGACGCAGATCGATGCTTACGTCATTACAGATGTTCCGAATACACATTCGGCTCTATTTGACACTTTTTCCCAGTTATCAAAGTTTTAAAAGGTACGCTCTCGGCTATTCCGACGCAGCGTATCTGGTTTTCAATCCGCCACCCTGGAGGCCGCAGATAACATAGAAATCAAAGGGATCTGAAAGCACCGAAAGCTTATGTTCGATGCTGCCAGATATCCCATTGATTTCTATGGTGGAAAACAAGTTACGTTTACACCTAACATCCTAACATAAACCCAGAGTCTAAACATCCCTAATCTGCTGCCCCCGACATCGCCGCAACCTAAAGAAAATGTATTAACACCTATTCTGCCGCTACCGCCACTGCCGCCACTAAATAAACGCATTAATCCCTAAACCTCTGGCCTCCCACATCACCACCACTAACTAAACCTATTAACCCCTAAACCGTCAGCCCACCACATCGCAAAAAACTAAATTAAGCTATTAACCCCTAAACCTAACAACCCGCTAACTTTAAATTAAAATTACAACATCCCTATCTTAAAATAAATTTAAACTTACCTGTAGAATTAAAAGAAACTAATTTTAAAAGATAACCTACCCTAACTATTATACTACAATTAAATTAAACTAGCAATTAAATAAAGTAAATTACATATTAAAAAAACTAACTCTACTAAAATTAAATATACAATTAAACACTAAAATAAAAAATAAAAATAAACGCTGTTAAAAAAAATAAAAAACACTAATTTACGAAAATAAAACAAAACCAAATTATCAAAAATAAAAAAGAATTACACCTAATCTAATAGCCCTATTAAAATAAAAAAGCCCCCCCAAAATAAAAAAAATCCTAGCCTACAATAAACTACCAATGGCCCTTAAAAAGGCCTTTTGTGCGGCATTGCCCCAAAGATATCAGCTCTTTTACATTGCAAAAAAATACAAACCCACCACCCAACCAACCCCCCAAATAAAAAAACCTATCTAAAATAACCTAAGCTCTCCATTGCCCTGAAAAGGGCATTTGTATGGGCATTGCTCTTAAAAGGGCATTTAGCACTTTTACATGTACAGACCCTAATCTAAAAATAAAACCCACCCAAAAAACCCTTAAAAAAAGCCCCGACGATCCACTTACAGTTCTTGAAGTCCCGCTTGAAGGATCCATCCAGCCAGAGAAGTCATCATCCAGGCGGCAAGAAGTCTTCATCCAGATGGCATCTTCTATCTTCATCCATCCGGCACGGAGCAGGTCCATCCTGAAAACATCCGGTGTGGAGCATCCTCTTCATAAGGTCGGCGCCGTAAACTGGAACTTCAATGCAAGTGACGTCATCCAAGATGGCGTCCCTTGCATTCCTATTGGCTGAAAGATTTCAATCAGCCAATAGGATTAGAGCTGCTAAAATCCTATTGGCTGTTCCAATTGATAAGAAAAGCCAATAGGATGAGAGCTCAATCCTATTGGCTGATTGCAACAGCCAATAGGATTTTAGCAGCTCTAATCCTATTCTGAAGAGAAAAAAAGACAAGCGCAACCCATACTAGGTGCAGGTAATTTAATATACATATATATGCGCATAAGTGATAAATGAACACTTACAAGATTAAAAACATAGGCCTAGATTTGGAATTTGGCGGTAGCCGTGAAAACCAGCGTTAGAGGCTTCTAACGCTGGTTTTAGGCTACCGCCGGTATTTGGAGTCATTCAAAAAAGGGTCTAACGCTCACTTTTCAGCCGCGACTTTTCCATACCGCAGATCCCCTTACGTCAATTGCGTATCCTATCTTTTCAATGGGATCTTTCTAACTCCGGTATTTAGAGTCGTGTCTGAAGTGAGCGTTAGAAATCTAACGACAAAACTCCAGCCGCAGAAAAAGTCAGTAGTTAAGAGCTTTCTGGGCTAACGCCGGTTCATAAAGCTCTTAACTACTGTGCTCTAAAGTACACTAACACCCATAAACTACCTATGTACCCCTAAACCGAGGCCCCCCCACATCGCCGACACTCGATTAAATTTTTTTAACCCCTAATCTGCCGACCGCCACCTATGTTATACTTATGTACCCCTAATCTGCTGCCCCTAACACCGCCGACCCCTATATTATATTTATTAACCCCTAACCTGCCCCCCACAATGTCGCAGCCAGCTACCTACAATAATTAACCCCTAATCTGCTGACCGCAAAGAGCCGCCACCTACATTATAGCTATGTACCCCTAATCTGCTGCCCCTAACACCGCCGACCCCTATATTATATTTATTAACCCCTAATCTGCCCCCCTCAACGTCGCCTCCACCTGCCTACACTTATTAACCCCTAATCTGCCGACCGGACCGCACCGCTACTATAATAAAGTTATTAACCCCTAATCCGCCTCACTAACCCTATAATAAATAGTATTAACCCCTAATCTGCCCTCCCTAACATCGTCGACACCTAACTTCAATTATTAACCCCTAATCTGCCGACTGGAGCTCACCGCTATTCTAATAAATGTATTAACCCCTAAAGCTAAGTCTAACCCTAACACTAACACCCCCCTAAATTAAATATAATTTTAATCTAACAAAATTAATTAACTCTTATTAAATAAATTATTCCTATTTAAAGCTAAATACTTACCTGTAAAATAAACCCTAATATAGCTACAATATAAATTATATTTATATTATAGCTATTTTAGGATTAATATTTATTTTACAGGTACCTTTGTATTTATTTTAACCAGGTACAATAGCTATTAAATAGTTAAGAACTATTTAATAGCTAAAATAGTTAAAATAATTACAAATTTACCTGTAAAATAAATCCTAACCTAAGTTACAATTAAACCTAACACTACACTATCAATAAATAAATTAAATACAATTCCTACAAATAAATACAATGAAATAAACTAACTAAAGTACAAAAAATAAAAAAGAACTAAGTTACAAAAAATAAAAAAATATTTACAAACATTAGAAATATATTACAACAATTTTAAACTAATTACACCTACTCTAAGCCCCCTAATAAAATAACAAAGCCCCCCAAAATAAAAAAATGCCCTACCCTATTCTAAATTACTAAAGTTCAAAGCTCTTTTACCTTACCAGCCCTGAACAGGGCCCTTTGCGGGGCATGCCCCAAGAAGTTCAGCTCTTTTGCCTGTAAAAAAAAACATACAATACCCCCCCCCCAACATTACAACCCACCACCCACATACCCCTAATCTAACCCAAACCCCCCTTAAATAAACCTAACACTAAGCCCCTGAAGATCTCCCTACCTTGAGTCGTCTTCACCCAGCCGAGCCAAATTCTTCATCCAAGCGGAGCAAGAAGAGGTCCTCCATCCGGTAGAAGTCTTCATCCAAGCGGGGCAGAAGAGGTCTTCCATCCGATTGAAGTCTTCATCCAAGCGGAATCTTCTATCGTCATCCATCCGGAGTGGAGCGGCAGCATCTTGAAGACCTCCGACACGGAACATCCATCCTGGCCGACGACTGAACGACGAATGACGGTTCCTTTAAATGACGTCATCCAAGATGGCGTCCCTCGAATTCCAATTGGCTGATAGGATTCTATCAGCCAATCGGAATTAAGGTAGGAATATTCTGATTGGCTGATGGAATCAGCCAATCAGAATCAAGTTCAATCCGATTGTAGGGGTTAATAATTGAAGTTAGGTGTCGGCGATGTTAGGGAGGGCAGATTAGGGGTTAATACTATTTATTATAGGGTTAGTGAGGCGGATTAGGGGTTAATAACTTTATAATAATAGCGGTGCGGTCCGGTCGGCAGATTAGGGGTTAATAAGTGTAGGCAGGTGGAGGCGACGTTGTGGGGGGCAGATTAGGGGTTAATAAATATAATATAGGGGTCGGCGGTGTTAGGGGCAGCAGATTAGGGGTACATAGGGATAATGTAAGTAGCGGCGGTTTACGGAGCGGCAGATTAGAGGTTAAAAATAATATACAGGGGTCAGCGATAGCGGGGGGCGGCAGAATAGGGGTTAATAAGTGTAAGGTTAGGGGTGTTTAGACTCGGGGTACATGTTAGAGTGTTAGGTGCAGACGTAGGAAGTGTTTCCCCATAGGAAACAATGGGGCTGCGTTAGGAGCTGAACGCGGCTTTTTTGCAGGTGTTAGGTTTTTTTTCAGCTCAAACAGCCCTATGGGGGAATCATGCACGAGCACGTTTTTGAGGCTGGCCGCGTCCGTAAGCAACTCTGGTATCGAGAGTTGAAGTTGCGTTAAATATGCTCTACGCTCCTTTTTTGGAGCCTAACGCAGCCTTTCTGTGGACTCTCAATACCAGAGTTATTTTAAAGGTGCGGCCAGAAAAAAGCCAGCCTTAGCTACGCGGGTCATTACCGACAAAACTCTAAATCTAGCCGATAGAAAGCATAAAAACATGTATTCCATTCAGTCTGTACTCGATTGTGGAACTCCTCTGCTATCCTTTTTTCACCATAGCCGTTAAAACCGGGTGTCAGCAAGGTTATGCAAAAAGATGGTTAGTCCAGCACGATTGAAGAGATGGAATATATTGTTCCAAAAAGCTCCCAAAGGAGTATAGTTCATATAAAATTTTCTACGCGTTTCGTCAGTATACAATTTGACTTTTTCAAGAGAAATAATTGAATGTGCAGGTAGAGCCCTTACCAGCTTTTACAAAGGGCCCACCTTTGATTGTAATTGCTTGAACAGCCAATCCCATGTTTGATCATGTCCACACCCCCTCCATAAGATTTAGGGATAGGTGTCAGCAGCGACAGGTTTGAGAATTGCCATCAATAAACAATGTACATGTGATTTACAAACAGGACAATAAAGTGATATGTGAAAATACATTGCAGTTAGAATTTTAAAACCTAATCATACATGTATAAAAAGCACCAACAATAAAATCATAAACTTATATGATCAGAATTGCTTATAGAAGATATGTAAAAATTAATGCTTAAAAATTCAACATTTAGAATTAATGCTTAAAAATTCAACATTTAAAATTAGAACATTAAAAGTTTAAAACACCTAGGTGTATACTTAAAATGCCACAATTAAGGTGCACAATTTGGCACTGTGTGTTAAATAGTGCCAAATTTACATAAACGCTTGGAGATCTAATTCCATGTTTAATCCTTGTGGTTGCATACACTCTAAGTGGTGTATCCAAAGTTTCCATGGGTCTTAGGGCAAGGAGTCTATTGGTAAATTTTGTTTGGTGGTATCCAATCTATAACTTTAATTTTTAAACTGTCAGGGTTTGAGTTATGAAAATGCAGAAATGTTCAGATACACTGTGTGTTGCGAGACCTTTTGCGATGTGTTTAATGTGTTCATTGGACCGCGTTCGTATATGCCTCTTAGTCCTTCCAATATAGATCAGGTTGCAGTTGCAAATTAAACGGTAAACCACATATGTGGATTTGCAAAAACGTTTGTATTTAATATTAAACGTCTTTGACCCATTAAAGTTGCCAAAGGTGTCCCCTTTTTCTATTTGGTTGCACATACCGCATCTTGCACCACCACATCTAAAGGTGCCTGGTTTCTGCTGTAACCAATTTGTAGGGTTATCAGGACACTTATTAATGGCACTACATAATTTCGTGGGGGCTAGAATATTTTATAGATCCTTATTTTTCCTGAAAGTGACTAAGGCTTTGTCATCTAGAGAGTTACCCAGAATGGGATCTGCTTTCAATGTTCCCTAGTGTTTTTTTTAAGAATATTGTGAATGTCTCTACTTCCCTGGGTGAAGGTGGTAACAAACCTTGCATTATTACTACTATGCATGTTCTTTTTTGTTCTTTCTTTGGGTTTTAGGAGTGAATCTCTGTTCATTTCATATACTTTTGTTTTAGCTCCTATAATATTTATGTCATAACCCTTTTCTAGAAATCTTTGATCTAATAGTGATGCCTCCCTGATATAATCGCTATTCCTCTCTTAATTCTTTGATATTGACCCAAGGGGATGTTCGTCTTCCATCTTTGTAAGTGACCACTATGGGCATTAAGAAACCCATTCTTGTCTGTGGGTTTACGGTAGTTTTTAACCGCTACTCTACTATTTTCATCAACAAAGAGTTGTAAATCGAGGAATTCTACTTGTGTTTTGTCTAACTTTGAAACAAATTTTAAGTTGCGATCATTATCATTCATATGAGAAATTAATTTTTCGCAGTCTACTGAAGGGCCCCTCCAGATGACTATGATGTCATCAATGTAACGGAAATATTTTATAAGATTTTTAGAAATGGATTATTATCCCAAATATATTTTTCTTCAAAGTTATGCATATATATATATATATATATATATATATATATATATATATATATATATATATATATATATATATATATATATATATATATTTGCATAAAACAAGAAACTCCTCGGCACTCCAAAGGTAGGATAAGTAAAAACAACCCTTTATTTGGTTAGCGTAGTAAAAACATAATCCAAATACAGCAGCTTGATAAAATCATATATAGAACAGGAAAACAGGGGGAACATCACCCTCCTGTGACATCATACGCGTTTCATGCCTCTGGGGCACTTGTTCACTGATAGAGAACAGGTGGTGAAAGTGCTCATTATAAACAGAGTTACATCCAATGAGTAAACATCAATTAAAACACTACAATATATTAACCCCTGAGATTCTGAACTAAATATATCACATGTCAAAATTAATTAAGCAACTCTATCCAAAGTATAAAATAACTGAGTAATTTCTTGTATTTGTCTTGTACCCAATTATAAATAAGTAACACATAAATTGTAGATACTAACAACATTGAAGTGTAAGGGGAAAAAAATAGTTATAAAGCAGAGTACAAATAAGATTATAAATGATGTTGTCTCCCATCTGCATCTAAATATATATTTCCTGAGATATCCAAACCTTTCTATACCTCTTAGACATATGAAATGTCATGTAATGTATATTGTGTACAATTTGTTTTTTCTACAGTATGCAAATTTAAATTCTACAGAATTTTGTATATTTGTCAGTGTTGAATAAACATGTTAACATCCATTCTGGAATTTAAACCCATAGGTACCCTGGTTTTGAGGTGGAGAATCCAGAAAACCTCTCTTTCATCTACTTTCTTTTCCATATCACCACCCCGGGGATGCCTAGGTATAAAATCAATGCCCTGAACCTTAAAGAGTGCACTGTCCGAATTATGGTTGTATCTAAAATGTTTGGCTATGGGGGTTTTTGACTCAGGATCCTCAATAGATCTGAGATGTTCCATGACCCGGTCCTTTAAGGACCTCTTAGTGCGTCCTATGTATTGGATATTGCATCCTTGACATGTCAGAAGATAAACTACGTGGGTACTATTACAGTTGATAAAATATTTTATGTCGCACACTTTGTCAAGTGCTTCTGATCTACAAGTGTTACCCTGAATAATGTGCGAGCATGTCTTACATCGAGAGGCATTACATTTGTAACATCGATTGCGTTTTTGTAGCCATGTACCACTCGTAACTCTAGGCAACATAGAAGGTGATAATATATTTCTCAAAGTTTTGGCCTTACGTGACACAAATTTACATCCCCCCTTTATGATCTGACTCAACTTTTCATTGTTCTGCAATATGGGTAAACTCTGCTTTATCAGTTTACAAATTTTTCCATATTCGATACTGTATGGTGTAGTAAAAGTTGGAGTAGAGGAATAGGTTTTCTTGTTGCTATCTTTTTTATCGGTTAGCAATTCAGACCTGGAAACTTTATCTACATCCATTTTTGCTTGTGCCAATACTGTTTTGGGATATCCACGTAGTCTTAATCGCTCCATAGTATCAACTGCTTTTTGTTTGTAAATAATGGGATCTGAACAATTAAGTTTCACCCTAATAAGTTGACTTTTAGGAATAGATTTGAGGAGGTGTGAAGGATGACAAGAATTATACTTGAGAATACTATTGCCCGAAGTGGGTTTGCAGTATAATTCTACCTGAATTACCTCACCGATTGGTCTCATTGTCACATCCAAAAAATTTAAAGATTCCATACTGGATTCAATTTTGAAGCTAAGGTTCAACCTGTTGTGTGACACATAATGATGAAAGGAATTGATAGACTCATTGTTCCCTTCCCAAACAAATACCAAGTCATCAATGTAACGCCCATAATAGGCAATATTTTTGCGAAAAGGGTTTCTATCTCCAAAGATGTGGAAGAGCTCCCACCAACCTAAAAAAAGGTTGGCGTATGATGGCGCAAATTTAGCGCCCATAGCTGTTCCACATCTTTGGAGATAGAAACGACCCTCAAAAAGAAAAAAATTATGAGTAAGCAAGTACTCGGTGGCCATAAGCAAAAAGGATATTGTGGCCTCATCATAATTTGACCTGTGTCTCAAAAAGAATTCTAGTGCTTCTAAGCCCTTGTCATGGGGTATTGACGTGTATAACGAGGAGACATCCATTGAAACCAAAGTATAATGAGATTTCCGCGGGACCCCCTGTATTTGTTTGATGAAGGACGTAGTATCTTGGATATAGCTGGGAAGTGCTAAAACGAGAGGTTGTAAGTACATGTTCACCAGTTCTGATAAAGGTTCATTAAAAGACCCTATACCTGCCACAATGGGGCATCTCGGGGGATTTTGGGGGTTCTTATGTGTCTTCGGGAAATAGTGAAACACGGCAGTCACAGGCCAATCAGGAATCAAGGATTCTGACATATTGGCAGTGATAATACCGTTGTCCCTGCCGTATTTCACTATCCCCCCAAGTAACCCCTTGTAAACAGCGGTAGGATTGGTGGCAAGAATGCAATATGTATTGGTATCTGATAGTTGCCGAAAGGCCTCACCAACATAATACTGCCTATTTAGAATCACTAAATTACCTCCTTTATCTGACTCTCGAAATACGAGATTTTTGTTTGAAGATAGTTGTCTCAATGCTCTATTGTCAGACCCAGTAAAGTTGTTGTTGAAATGTAATGCATTACTGGTGGAAGTAGTCGGTGTAGTCAAGTTTGATTAGTTGGTTTTCAATAGTCTGTTGAAAAATATCCAACGAGTTACATCTAGTCTGAACTGGATAGAAAGTACTTTTGTTTTTAAGTCTAGACACATCTATATCATGTGCAGATGGACCATGTCTAGTGCTATCTGGATCTAACTTTTGTATATCCTCCATATCCTGTATGCAACATTTGTCCTCAAAAGTCAAACTGCCCTCTGATTTGTATTCCAACACATTATGGGAAGTGTTATTCTCTTCATCCGTAAAAAACCCTGATTCAGAATCATCTTTCAAAAAATGTTTTTTGAGAGTAAGCAATCTCACAAATTTATTGAGATCTAAGATAGTCTGAAACAGGTTAAAATGACAAGATGGAGAAAAACTAAGTCCTCGTGACAATACCCTCTCCTCATCATGACTAAGGCTATAGTCAGACAAATTAATCACATCTTTTGTAGATATCTGTGTGTTTGTTTTTTCCTTATCCTCTGTGGATATCTCTTGGATTTTTCTGTGTCTTAGGTGGTATCTATTCTGGCCCCCTCTACGTATTCTTTTAGATTTATAGGTTTTAGAACTGAGTGAGGTGGGCCTGATCCGTTTTTTGACTGTCCTTGTTGTGAAATGTTTGGTGTATTAAGTACTGACAACTGCCCTGATGCATCATGTGTATCTCCCATAGAATCACTGTCTGAGGTGTCATAGTCATATTCAGTATCACTAAAGGTTACCTTTTTGTCTTGTTTGGATTTTTTATATCTAAGTTTTTTACTTTTGTTATTATTATTAGAGACTGTACCCTTGTGAGACCATGAATAGACGTTGTCAGAATCATAGTCCATTTTGTCCCTATTAATTTTTTGTGACTTAAAATCCCAAAGTTCTTCCTGGAATTTCTGCATGTTTTCTTTAAACTGGGCGTCATAAAGACTGAATTCAGGGTCTGTTTGTACTTGTTTTAATTCAACTTGTAAGTCTTGCATTTGTTTTATTAGTGCGATTCTCTGTTGTTTTTTGTAATTAATTAATATTGTCATTAGTGTGTGTGAACATGTGGAAAGTGCTGTATTCCACTCCTCAATAAACTATATATTTGCATAGGATGGGGCAAATGTTGTCCCCATCACTGTGCCTCGTACCTGTTTGTAAAACTGTTATTCAAAGGAAAAATAATTATGATTTATGTAACTAACTGTCTTTCTCACATCTCATCTTGGATGTCCTCTCACTACCTTAAGCAAAATCTCTCCAAAACTGAACTCCTTATTTTTCCCCCTTCTTCCAATGTCTCCACCCCCAAAATTTCTATAACTGTTGATAATTCCATCATTACCCCTACCCCGCACGCCCGATGTCTTGGGGTCACACGACTCAGATCTTTCCTTCACTCCTCACATTCAGTCCTTGGCTAAAGCCTGCCGCTTCCACCTTAAAAACATTGCTAAAATTAGACATTTCCTTACACAAGATACAACCAAGATTTTAATCCACTCTCTCATCCTTTCCCACCTCGACTATTGCAATTCCGTCCTCTCTGGTCTACCTAGCTGCCGCATAGCTCCTTTACAATCCATTATTGAATGCCTCTGCCAGGCTCATCTTCCTTACTTGTCGCTCTTCATCTGCTGCACCTCTCTGCTAATCCCTTCACTGGCTTCCTCTTGCCTCTAGGATTAAACATAAAATCCTCACCCTGACATATAAAGCTCTCAACTGCACTGCTCCCCCTTACATCCCAGAACTTGTCTCTAGATACTCTCCCTCCCGTCCCCTTCGATCAGCTCAGGATCTCCTCAGGATCTCCTCCTCTCTTGTTACTTCCTCACATTCACGTTTACAGGACTTCTCCAGACTGGCCCCCATCTTGTGGAATTCCCTGCCTCGCTCCATAAGACTCTCCCCTAGTTTTAACAGCTTCAAGCACTCCCTAAAAACTCTACTATTCAGGGATGCATACAACCAACACTAACCTTTCCTACGTCATTGCTTTCCCCTTGAACCCCTTAGATTGTAAGCCTATGGGCCCAGCTGTTTAGAGATCGCTTCATAAGAGCCGACTACAACAGGGCCCTCTACCCACTTGACCCCTACAAAAGCTATCCTGTACACCGACTATGTTTACAGCGCTGCGGAATCTGTTGGCGCTCTACAAATACCTGATAATAATAATAATAACAGTATAAAGGGCATACCTTTTATAATAAAATTGAGATGTCTCTGTAACATATTACTTTCTTCTAATATTTCCTGGACCGCTGCGATTCCCAAATCATGTGGAATACATGTGTACAACGAAGATACGTCACATGGGATCCACATGAAATCTTCTTCCCATTCTAAACCTTCAAACATATGTATGGTATGCATAGCGTCCCTGAGATATGCTCTTGTGGATTTTACAATGGGTTGAAGGTAGTGATCAATATAGATGGAGAGATTATTTGTTAAACAACCTATTCCCGAAATAATGGGTCTACCGGGTGGTTTAGTGAGCGATTTATGCACCTTTGGCAGGTGGTAAAAAGTTGGTATGGAAGGGTGGGTTTCCGATAGAAAATTAAACTCATCAGAATTGAGGATGTTTTTATTTTTACCATCACTAAGTATGATATAGAGTTCTTTTTTATACGTGATTGTAGGATCAACATTTTTTTTTTTTGTATGTACTATTGTCACTCAGAATATTTATAGCCTCTGCTAAATAGTCAGTGCGATCCTGTATGACGACCCCACCCCCTTGTCGGCTGCCCTGATCCCTATATTTCTATTTTCCTGAAGAGATTTAAATGTTTTTCTCTCTTCAAAGGTTAAATTGTCATTATATTTCGTTACCCATTGTTTTTTCTTTCTTTTCCCATAATTTGGTTAGATCCCTGCAGACTAGTTTATTAAATGTAGTGATATATTCTCCTTTTGCTGAATATGGATAAAAAGAGGACCCTCTTTTGAAATGACTATGTTCAATGGCCGAATCTGGATCATGTGTAGATAAATCTAATAGGTCCCCTAATGGGTCTTCCCCAGGTGATTGGGTATCTAATGGGAACATCGTTTAGACTATTCAACACTCCAATGGTCTGGTAATCTGGACCATTAAATGTTTGTTGAATCAGTCTGATACTTGGAGTGCTCTTAATAAAATATCTTTTTAGTGTCAAAGTATGTATGTACTTTTGAATGTCAATGTACGTCTGAAATTTATCTGGTGCAGACTTGGGGGCAAAATTCAAACCTTTTGATAAAAGGTTAATCTCACCATTCCCTAAAGTTGTACTGGAGAGGTTAAAGATATTTGCCTTCTTCTGTTCTCTCTCATTCTTTTTGTATCTGTATTTTTTAATCTGTCTCCCCCCTCTAGATCCCCGCTTCCCCTTCTTCTTTTTCCTGATGTGGTTCTTTGATTCTAATTGGTGGAATCTTCCACTTCTTTTAGACTTTGATGTCGTCCCTGTGGTGGGATGGCAAGGTCTAAAAATTTAAGTTGGTGGCCACTACTTCTGTTTTTTCCCCATTGTTTATTGGTGTATGTTCTATTTATATGGGGGTTCCCTCAGGCTTAGCCCCCTGTATTTTCCAGTCATTTCTATTGTTGAAATGTTGGGTGGAATCTGTCAATACCTCAAATCTATTCTGAGTTCTGGGATCTGGTGTATGTATGAGTTTTCCTCCTGGTGTTCCGCCATTGCGCAAATATGGAGGAGTGAAATAATGTTGTTTATTTCGCCATAAGTAGGGATTGGGGCTATTATTCCCCTTACTTTTGCTAATATGAGGAGTATGTAGATGTGTATAGTGCTGGTTATTATGTCCTTGATTCTTCCATACCGGTTTTGATGCATGATAAGATTCATGATTTCTATTTTGATTATAGGAAGTATTTGCACTATAAAAAGATGTCTGTTTGTAGTTGCCATTTTTATTACCATATTTGTTCTTATTACTATTATATTTGCTACTATTATTTTGTTTTTATTCCGCCAATTTGAAGTTGGCAGTTGAGGTTTATTATAACTTTCATGATGTTGTATTTCCTTCTCCATGGTATTGTCTCTTGGGAAAGGGACCCCTACTGTATTTGTAGTCTGAACTGTTTGCTCCTTTGTGTTATAGGTGTACACCTCATCATTTTTGTAATCCTCCCTATCCCTGCAAAGTTTCTAATCCTATTGGCTGATTAAAATCTTTCAGCCAATAGGAAGACAAGGGTATCAGGATGGACCCACTCTGCGCCGGATGGATGAAGATAAAAGATGCCGTCTGGATGAAGACTTCTTTCTGCCTGGATGAGGACTTTTCCGGCTGGATGACGTTGGAAGAGGCTGCCCGGATGAAGACTTCTTGCTGCCTGGATGAGGACTTCTCCGGCTGGATGAATCCTTCAAGCGAGACTTCAAGAACTGTAAGTGGATCGTCAGGGGTTAGTGTTAGGTTTTTTTAAGGGTTTTTTTGGGTGGGTTTTATTTTTAGATTAGGGTCTGGGCATGTAAAAGAGCTAAATGCCCTTTTAATGGCAATGCCCATATAAATGTCCTTTTCAGGACAATGGGGAGCAAAGGTTATTTTAGATATGTTTTTTATTTGGGGGGGTTGTTTGGTTGGTTGGGTTGGTGGTGGGTTTAACTGTTGGGGGGGGGTGTTTGTATTTTTTGTAATGTAAGAGACCTGATATCTTTGGGGCAATGCCCCACAAAAGGCCCTTTAATGGCCACTGGTAGTCTATTTTAGGCTAGGTTTTTTTTTTTGGGGGGGGGGGGCTTTTTTTATTTTGATAGGGCTATTAGATTAGGTGTAATTCTTTTTTATTTTTGATATAAAAAAAAATTCTGTAATTTAGTACTTTTAATAATGTTTAATAGTATATTTAAATAATTTGAGTAGGGTAAGGTTTATTTAATTTAGTTTATTTAATTGGTATTTTAATTTAATTGTAGTATAATAGTTAGGGTAGGTTAATTAATAGTTTAAAATAGTTTATTTTAATTCTACAGGTACGTTTTAATTTATATTAAGATAGGGATGTTGTAATTTTTATTTAAAGTTAGCGGGTTGTTAGGTTTAGGGGTTAATAGCTTAATTTATTTTTTTGCGATGTTGGGGGCTGATGGTTTAGGGGTTAATAGGTTTAGTTAGTGGTGATGATGTGGGAGGCCAGAGGTTTAGAGTTTAATACGTTTATTTAGTGGCAGCAGTGTCGGGGAACGGCGGAATAGGGGTTAATAACTTCATTTAGGTTTATTTAGGTTGCGGCGGTGTCGGGGAGCGGCGGGATAGGGGTTAATAACTATTTAAGTTACAGGGGTGTCGGGAAGCGGCGGGATAGGGGTTAAACCTTTTTAGTATAATGGCGGCGTTTAGTTACATTGTATAAATAAAGTTATACAGGGTATAAACAACAGTCCGATGCTCATCGCCCCATACTTGGTGCATGTCTTTTTGCTGTTTTTTTTCATAAATAAGGAGAGCTTATTGAGATACGCGGCCACGATATAAGGCGAGCGTATTGGTGCCGGTGAATGCAGCATAGTTGACAGCTTGATAAATAGACCCCATAGTGTAGCCAAAAACAACAGACATTTTGGAATTTTGATCTTTTTGTGGACAAAATACATTGAATCATGTCTAACAAAAAGGTACAATTCTAGTTAACAGAAATATGCACTGCAGTGCTAAAAAATAAAAGTATCACACACTGTGCACACAAATGGTAAAATACAAAATATCTGGCTAGAACTGAACATATATATATTTTTTGCAATAATAAAAAAGTTGAATAGAGATCAAAACTCATCCTGTGGGAAAGAATTACCGGTATATCTCATGAGCACAAAGCAATAACAAAGAAAAACTTCAATCACAGGCACATACACATCATCTGAGCTTGAAAATTCCCTGTATTGTGAGATTTTCATTTTAAGTATTACATTTTCATTCTTACAAAATACAAATAATTATCACTCTTTAGTAGACAGATAATGAACATTTTGATAATAAGAAAAAGTACATATGGCATCTATTTGCATTGAAAAAATGCCAGAAGATTTATAATAAAGTCACCTTAAACGGACATTAAAGGGACAGTCAACACCAGAATTCCCTTTAAGTGACAGCACTTTTGTCTCTAGAGATTCTAAGAAGTTTACAGGGAGTGAGTGCAGCCTTTTTGAGGAATTATGCAGTTGAAGAAAAAAAAAAACAAGACCTAAAATATACTTTTCTACTGACAATGAATGTAAAATAACCATATTCCTCCAAAGGGCTTCTTACAAGCTACTAAAAAAAAAATTCCTCTGAATTTTAGTAACTGCTGTAGGTATGTACTCTCAAAGCAGTATGTAAACATTATAAGGACCTCTGAAATTATGTCAAACGAAACCTTAACATTATTCTCTGGAAATTATTTTTCAACTTGCTGATGAGTCATATGTATCATTCATACATTCAGATCTGCAGGTATATTATGAGACATGCTTTATTTGATAAACGCACACATTATATATAAATAGATAGATAGACATATACATATAAATTATCTTACTTTATCATAACTGCTGAAGCTTTTCTTGGTGTGAGTGTAAAGTCGTCAAAGTGCCCCATTCTATAAAACCTTTCACCATGCTTGATATGCAAATCAATTTATATATAAATAAATCCCAACCAATGTGGCTCAGTAATAAATATGACTAAGACAGAATCCTATCACTAGTTTCTATATGAGCCATCTCTCCCCCATGAATCAACAAGAAGGACATAAGAAATCTCATTTGATAGATTGCAGACAATTACAATACACCCTGTTCCAAATTATTATGCAAATTCTATTTCAGTGTCACAAAGATTAAATATATATTTTTTCAGTTTAACTCATGGATGGCATTGTGTCTCATGGCTCTTTTGATCACTGAAAACAATCTCCGACACCTGTGATAATTAGATTGCCAGGTGAGCCCAATTAAAAGAAAAACTACTAAAGGAGGGTGTTCCACATTATTAAGCAGAGCACCATTTTCCAGCAATATAGGGAAGAAAAAGGATCTCTCTGCTGCCGAAAAGAGTGAAATAGTTTAATGCCTTGGACGAGGTATGAAAACATTAGATATTTCACTAAAACTTAAGCGTGATCATCGCACTATTAAGAGATTTGTGGCTGATTCAGAGGACTGACGGGTTTGTGCAGATAAAGGCACATTGAGGAAGATTTCTGCCGGATCCATGCATCAGATCAAGAGAGCAGCTGCTAAAATACCATTACATAGCAGCAAACAGATATTTGAAGCTGCTGGTGCCTCTGGAGTCCCACGGACATCAAGGTGTAGAGTCCTCCAGAGTCTTGCAACTGTGCATAAACCTTCCATTCGGCCACCACTAACCAATGCTCACAAGCAGAAACGGCTGCATTGGGCAGAAAAATACATGAAGACTAATTTTCAAATATATACAGGGAGTGCAGAATTATTAGGCAAGTTGTATTTTTGAGGATTAATTTTATTATTGAACAACAACCATGTTCTCAATGAACCCAAAAAACTCATTAATATCAAAGCTGAATAGTTTTGGAAGTAGTTTTTAGTTTGTTTTTAGTTATAGCTATTTTAGGGGGATATCTGTGTGTGCAGGTGACTATTACTGTGCATAATTATTAGGCAAATTAACAAAAAACAAATATATACCCATTTCAATTATTTATTTTTACCAGTGAAACCAATATAACATCTCAACATTCACAAATATACATTTCTGACATTCAAAAACAAAACAAAAACAAATCAGTGACCAATATAGCCACCTTTCTTTGCAAGGACACTCAAAAGCCTGCCATCCATGGATTCTGTCAGTGTTTTGATCTGTTCACCATCAACATTGCGTGCAGCAGCAACCACAGCCTCCCAGACACTGTTCAGAGAGGTGTACTGTTTTCCCTCCTTGTAAATCTCACATTTGATGATGGACCACAGGTTCTCAATGGGGTTCAGATCAGGTGAACAAGGAGGCCATGTCATTAGATTTTCTTCTTTTATACCCTTTCTTGCCAGCCACGCTGTGGAGTACTTGGACGCGTGTGATGGAGCATTGTCCTGCATGAAAATCATGTTTTTCTTGAAGGATGCAGACTTCTTCCTGTACCACTGCTTGAAGAAGGTGTCTTCCAGAAACTGGCAGTAGGACTGGGAGTTGAGCTTGACTCCATCCTCAACCCGAAAAGGCCCCACAAGCTCATCTTTGATGATACCAGCCCAAACCAGTACTCCACCTCCACCTTGCTGCGTCTGAGTCGGACTGGAGCTCTCTGCCCTTTACCAATCCAGCCACGGTCCCATCCATCTGGCCCATCAAGACTCACTCTCATTTCATCAGTCCATAAAACCTTAGAAAAATCAGTCTTGAGGTATTTCTTGGCCCAGTCTTGATGTTTCAGCTTGTGTGTCTTGTTCAGTGGTGGTCGTCTTTCAGCCTTTCTTACCTTGGCCATGTCTCTGAGTATTGCACACCTTGTGCTTTTGGGCACTCCAGTGATGTTGCAGCTCTGAAATATGGCCAAACTGGTGGCAAGTGGCATCTTGGCAGCTGCACGCTTGACTTTTCTCAGTTCATGGGCAGTTATTTTGCGCCTTGGTTTTTCCACACGCGTCTTGCGACCCTGTTGACTATTTTGAATGAAACGCTTGATTGTTCGATGATCAGAAGCTTGGCAATTTTAAGAGTGCTGCATCCCTCTGCAAGATATCTCACTATTTTTTACTTTTCTGAGCCTGTCAAGTCCTTCTTTTGACCCATTTTGCCAAAGGAAAGGAAGTTGCCTAATAATTATGCACACCTGATATAGGGTGTTGATGTCATTTGACCACACCCCTTCTCATTACAGAGATGCACATCACCTAATATGCTTAATTGGTAGTAGGCTTTCGAGCCTATACAGCTTGGAGTAAGACAACATGCATAAAGAGGATGATGTGGTCAAAATACTCATTTGCCTAATAATTCTGCACTCCCTGTATAAAATATATATATATATATATATATATATATATATATATATATATATATATTATATATATATATATATATATATATATATATATATATATATATATATAATATATATATATATATATATATATATATATAATATATATGCTGGCTGCTGCTTCAATGATTTGTGTGACATAGTGTAGATAATTTATGATGACTTATTCAGGCACACACACTTGCCTTCACAGTGTCTGTTAAATTAAAATAACAGCAGAGTTATCAGACATTATTATTTCAAAATTCACAATTTTTCACAACAAGGGAGGGAAGCAGACTAGCATGGCAGCACGCACTATTAACTTATTGCTGGGCTGGCTCTCTGGCTGGCTGTCACTACTCACTAACTTATTGCTGGGCTGGCTCTGGCTGGCTGTCACTCTGCAGTTGCACTCAGACTCTCTTTCTGCCTCTGCGGCGCCTGCAGGCAATGAATGACACACAGACTGAGGCTGCTGAGAGCGGGTCTTCTGTTCTCTCGCGTGATGACGTCACGCTCACGTGACCCGCGTGATCACGTGCAATATGGCAGGCAGCGCAGAGAGAGGCACCGACTCAACTCCGGCTCCGCACATCACTGTCAGGAATCAGATCAGAAAGATGATGATCCGATCAGACAGCTGAGCAGAGCCTGAGTTGAGAGTGAGACACACGGGCTATTAGCTAAACAGGGGCTGGTTGGTTGTGTGGGATTATGGGTAAGCAGCTAGCAGCAGCCACAAGCCAGGCATAAAACAAAATTTAAAAAAAACTGCAAAGGCTATGTCCGGTTTTTTTAAAATAAAATTACCGGGCAGTTACCTGAAATACCGGACAGTCCGGTCTAATAACGGACACCTGGCAACCCTAGGTCCTATGTTAAAATGTAACGTGACCTGTTAAAATGTTTAAAAAGTTAAAATGTTGTTCAAAGTTTGATTATTGAAATGGCTTTTGATTTCAGTAAATATGCTGCAAACACAACAAATGACAATTGTAAGTTCTTTACAACCTAAAAAGTGTTTTGAAACTTACTGTGCGTAATAATTTGGAACAGTGCATTGTAAGTTTTTTATTTTGGAAAAAAAAAATACTGTTATCATTAGGAGGTTTGCTCAATAAGATTTGAATTGTACTCTTAATAGTTGATAACATGAGAATAATGCTGACTGTTGTTTACATCAATTATTTAGATAAATTTTTAAAGATATCATTGGCATAATAATTTGGAACAGGGTGTAGAAATGACAATCAATTGCCCATTGGGTCAATTTTAGAAGGTCTTACATTTTAAAAGGTGAAAGAGACCTTGTTAAAGCAGAGAGTCCACTCTTTCATTCGAGAAGTCGAACTTGGAGGTAGGTATCAAATAATCACTAAGGCAATAGCAATTAGTAGATACAACCATATACATATAGATCCCATTACAGAGAGAAACCTATGATTGCATTATTTAAGGGATGAACAATCCAGTTGACATGGCAAAGACAAATAATTCATAACAATTGTTTTATTATGGGGGCTCAGCAACTCTAAAAAAATACTTCTCCCTTAACCAAATAAAATGGGCCCTATTATTCAAATAATGAGTTTTTTGTCCTTATAGCTTTCCTGTAATCACCACTGTAATAGAAATCACTTAAACAAGCAGCAACCACTAACAACATTTTGTTTTGTTTACTTGTTATTGTTAGACCTGGGTTCACAGAGGCCTAGATTTGGAGTTTGGCGTTAGCCATGAAAACCAGCGTTAGAGGCTCCTATTTATTTTGGAGTATTTGGAGTCACTCAAAAAAGGGTCTAACGCTCATTTTTCAGCCGCGACTTTTCCATATCGCAGATCCCCTTACGTAAATTGCGTATCCTATCTTTTCAATGGGATTTTTCTAACTCCGGTATTTAGAGTCGTGTTTGAAGTGAGCGTTAGAAATCTAACGACAAAACTCCAGCCGCAGGAAAAAAGTCAGTAGTTAAGAGCTTTCTGGGCTAACTCCGGTTCATAGAGCTCTTAACTACTGTACTCTAAAGTACAGTAACACCCATAAACTACCTATGTACCCCTAAACCGAGGTCCCCCCACATCGCCGCCACTCGAATAAATTTTTTTAACCCCTAATCTGCCGACCGCCACCTACGTTATACTTATGTACCCCTAATCTGCTGCCCCTAACACCGCCGACCCCTGTATTATATTTATTAACCCCTAACCTGCCCCCACAACGTCGCCTCCACCTGCCTACACTTATTAACCCCTAATCTGCCGAGCGGACCGCACCGCTACTATAATAAAGTTATTAACCCCTAATCCGCCTCACTAACCCTATAATAAATAGTATTAACCCCTAATCTGCCCTCCCTAACATCGCCGACACCTAACTTCAATTATTAACCCCTAATCTGCCGACTGGAGCTTACCGCTATTCTAATAAATGTATTAACCTCTAAAGCTAAGTCTAACCCTAACACTAACACCCCCCTAAGTTAAATATAATTTTAATGTAGCGAAATTAATTAACTCTTATTAAATAAATTAATCCTATTTAAAGCTAAATACTTACCTGTAAAATAAATCCTAATATAGCTACAATATAAATTATAATTACATTGTAGCTATTTTAGGATTAATATTTATTTTACAGGCAACTTTGTAATTATTTTAACCAGGTACAATAGCTATTAAATAGTTAAGAACTATTTAATAGTTACCTAGTTAAAATAAATACAACATTACCTGTAAAATAAATCTTAACCTAAGTTACAATTAAACCTAACACTATACTATCATTAAATTAATTAAATAAAATAACTACAGTTACCTACAATTAAACCTAACACTACACTATCAATAAATTAATTAAATACAATATCTACAAATAACTACAATGAAATAAACTAACTAAAGTACAAAAATAAAAAAGAACTAAGTTACAAAAAATAAAAAAATATCTACAAACATAAGAGAAATATTACAACAATTTTAAACTAATTACACCTACTCTAAGCCCCCTAATAAAACAATAAAGCCCCCCAAAATAAAAAATGCCCTACCCTATTCTAAATTACTAAAGTTAAAAGCTCTTTTACCTTACCAGCCCTGAACAGGGCCCTTTGCGGGGCATGCCCCAAGAAGTTCAGCTCTTTTGCCTGTAAAAAAAACATACAATACCCCCCCCAACATTACAACCCACCACCCACATACCCCTAATCTAACCCAAACCCCCCTTAAATAAACCTAACACTAAGCCCCTGAAGATCTTCCTACCTTATCTTCACCATACCAGGTTCACCGATCCGTCCTGAAGAGCTCCTCCGATGTCCTGATCCAAGCCCAAGCGGGGGGCAGAAGATGTCCTTGATCCGGTAGAAGTCTTCATCCAAGCGGGGCAGAAGAGGTCTTCCATCCGATTGAAGTCTTCATCCAAGCGGGGCAGAAGAGGTCTTCCATCTGATTGAAGTCTTCATCCAGGCGGCATCTTCTATCGACATCCATCTGGAGCGGAGCGGCAGCATCCTGAAGACCTCCGACGCGGAACATCCATCCTGGCCGACGACTGAACGACGAATGACGGTTCCTTTAAATGACGTCATCCAAGATGGCGTCCCTCGAATTCCGATTGGCTGATAGGATTCTATCAGCCAATCGGAATTAAGGTAGGAATATTCTGATTGGCTGATGGAATCAGCCAATCAGATTTAGCTCGCATTCTATTGGCTGATCGGAACAGCCAATAGAATGCGAGCTCAATCTGATTGGCTGATTGGATCAGCCAATCTGATTGAACTTGATTCTGATTGGCTGATTCCATCAGCCAATCAGAATATTCCTACCTTAATTCCGATTGGCTGATAGAATCCTATCAGCCAATCGAAATTCGAGGGACGCCATCTTGGATGACGTCATTTAAAGGAACCGTCATTCGTCGTTCAGTCATCGGCCAGGATGGATGTTCCGCGTCGGAGGTCTTCAGGATGCTGCCGCTCCACTCCAGATGGATGTCGATAGAAGATGCCGCCTGGATGAAGACTTCAATCGGATGGAAGATCTCTTCTGCCCCGCTTGGATGAAGACTTCAATCGGATGGAAGACCTCTTCTGCCCCGCTTGGATGAAGACTTCTACCGGATCATGGACATCTTCAGCCCCCCGCTTGGGCTTGGATCAGGACATCCGAGGAGCTCTTCAGGACGGATCGGTGAACCTGGTATGGTGAAGATAAGGTAGGAAGATCTTCAGGGGCTTAGTGTTAGGTTTATTTAAGGGGGGTTTGGGTTAGATTAGGGGTATGTGGGTGGTGGGTTGTAATGTTGGGGGGGGGTATTGTATGTTTTTTTTACAGGCAAAAGAGCTGAACTTCGTGGGGCATGCCCCACAAAGGGCCCTGTTCAGGGCTGGTAAGGTAAAAGAGCTTTTAACTTTAGTAATTTAGAATAGGGTAGGGCATTTTTTATTTTGGGGGGCTTTGTTGTTTTATTAGGGGGCTTAGAGTAGGTGTAATTAGTTTAAAATTGTTGTAATATTTTTCTTATGTTTGTAGATATTTTTTTATTTTTTGTAACTTAGTTCTTTTTTATTTTTTGTACTTTAGTTAGTTTATTTCATTGTAGTTATTTGTAGATATTGTATTTAATTAATGTATTGATAGTGTAGTGTTAGGTTTAATTGTAGGTAATTGTAGGTATTTTATTTAATTAATTTAATGATAGTATAGTGTTAGGTTTAATTGTAACTTAGGTTAGGATTTATTTTACAGGTAATTTTGTAATTATTTTAACTAGGTAACTATTAAATAGTTCTTAACTATTTAATAGCTATTGTACCTGGTTAAAATAATTACAAAGTTGCCTGTAAAATAAATATTAATCCTAAAATAGCTACAATGTAATTATAATTTATATTGTAGCTATATTAGGGTTTATTTTACAGGTAAGTATTTAGCTTTAAATAGGAATAATTTATTTAATAAGAGTTAATTTTGTTAGATTAAAATTATATTTAATTTAGGGGTGTGTTAGTGTTAGACTTAGCTTTAGGGGTTAATACATTTATTAGAATAGCGGTGAGCTCCGGTCGGCAGATTAGGGGTTAATGATTGAAGTTAGGTGTCGGCGATGTTAGGGAGGGCAGATTAGGGGTTAATACTATTTATTATAGGGTTAGTGAGGCGGATTAGGGGTTAATAACTTTATTATAGTAGCGCTCAGGTCCGCTCGGCAGATTAGGGGTTAATAAGTGTAGGCAGGTGGAGGCGACGTTGTGGGGGGCAGATTAGGGGTTAATAAATATAATATAGGGGTCGGCGATGTTAGGGCAGCAGATTAGGGGTACATAAGGATAATGTAAGTAGCGGCGGTTTACGGAGAGGCAGATTAGGGGTTAATAATAATATGCAGGGGTCAGCAATAGCGGGGGCGGCAGAATAGGGGTTAATAAGTGTAAGGTTAGGGGTGTTTAGACTCGGGGTACAAGTTAGAGTGTTAGGTGCAGACGTAGGAAGTGTTTCCGCATAGCAAACAATGGGGCTGCGTTAGGAGCTGAACGCGGCTTTTTTGCAGGTGTTAGGTTTTTTTTCAGCTCAAACAGCCCCATTGTCTTCTATGGGGGAATCGTGCACGAGCACGTTTTTGAGGCTGGCTGCTTGCGTAAGCAACTCTGGTATCGAGAGTTGAAGCTGCGTTAAATATGCTCTACGCTCCTTTTTTGGAGCCTAACGCAGCCTTTATGTGGACTCTCAATACCAGAGTTATTTTTATGGTGCGGCCAGAAAAAAGCCGGCGTTAGCTATGCGGGTCCTTACCGACAAAACTCTAAATCTAGGCCAGAGTAAATACAAATCCTAAAAGACATGAGCAGTGTATGAGTGTAAAATACAAAATGTATGCTTACTTGATAAATTAATTTATTCCATGATGGTGAGAGTCCATGAGAAATCACATGTGGGAATTACCATCCATTTCATTTTATTAGGGAGGGCAAAAACACCCCTACATATCAGGGCTTGAAATCCATCACACTTACCCATAATCCTCAGTCATATAGCCAATAGATGTGCATTTGTGTGATTTGACTTTAAATAAATGCTGAATATGGCATTTTCGGAGCCAGATTTTTTTATTGTGAAAGTGCAAAACACAAAGATCTGGATTTGCACATCTTTGTGTGTAGCACTTTCACACAAAGAAATCTGGCTCTGAAAAGAGCCAAATACCACTGGCGCCAGCCATATTCTGCATTCGTTTAAAGCCAAATCACACGAATACACATGTCTAATAGCCAAGTAGACTGATAAAACAGAAAAAAGGAAAGACACTAAAGGGACACTAAAACCAATACATTTATGTTGTGTTGCTATAGAATAACTCATCAGCCAAGTATATTGGAAATTGCTCAATTTTAAGAGCTAAACTACAAGAAAAAGGGACAAAATAAATAATTCAAATATATTGCAAAGTTGTTTCATTATGCATAACTAAACATTTTATTTAAAAATCTCAAGGTGTTTACTGTCCCTTTTAAACCAGATTTAGATTCCACAAATTAGAAACTGGATAATGACTTGTCTGATGCGGATCAAGGGCTAAACAATTTTCTGAATATCAGTAAACTAGTAGACATGCATTTGGCATTCATTTGTATAAATGAATGCAGAATATGTCCACGGGAGTCAGATTTATTTGTATAATAGTGAAACACACAAAGATTTGTGCTAATCCAGATTTTTTTGTGTTGCACTTTTATACAAATGAATAGGTCTCCAAAAAAGAGCGAAATGCTGCTACCTGATAACAGGCTTTCTGAATTACAGAAATAACCAGAGCAGATAGCCTTCTTTGAGCCAGCACACTAAATGCTCAATTGTCATGCCATCAGACTAAGCACTTTTAGATCCTGATGAAAGAAAGGATGTTGTTTGCGCTCCTGTGATTGGTTGCCGGTAAGGGGAATTTCCTTTTTTCAAGCGCCTGCGAACTGCAGTCCCCGCATCTCCGAATCTCTTGCTGGGAGCCCGTTGTGATGTGCTGCACGCACTTACGAAGATGAGAATGGATATGGGTAATACTGCGGCTCTTAATAGATTTCCACGCAGAATTTCATGCATTATGTGACATAGCTAATGTTTTTAAGTTGGATGGCCTGTACTGTTTGTATATTGGGTGCGTACATGCTTTTGTGAATTTGGCTGTTTGGTAATTAGCAATCATTGATATTTGTGGTTTACATCCTGTATACGTTACTATGTGAGCACTTTGTGTGTGTACTTAGCGATCATTGATATTTGTGGACCACTACAGGGATTGCCATATGAGTTTTACGTGTAGTTTAAAACCTGTATATGTTACTATATGAGCACTTTGTGTGTGGTCGGGCTGTGACATTAAAGGTCTCTAGCTTTGTAGTCCGATCTCTGTATACGCTTGTTTCTTGGTTCAGTCTTGCTGATCCGCATTGATATAGACATATGTTTAGCTTATGACTCCCCAGCCTGCCGTCGGTTTTTTCTAATCCTGGGGATATGTCCAATATGGGTTTTGCTGGCTTTGCTGTATAAACATTGTGTTTTGGTGCTAGCATATAAGCTTAATGTGTGTGGATTTGATCCTATGTATATTATCTTTGAGGATGGGATATGTGAGTGGTTGGCATTGTTATACCATTGCATTTGAAACATGTGTAAGCTAACATAAGGTTTAGTTTCCTTTAATTCAGATGGGGGTGCTGGTGTCTCTATGTATTTTTTAATAACTATGTGTCCTTGTTTTATTCTATTTATGTTGGTGGTATTAATGGTAATGTCTGAGGATTCTGCTGTGTTATTGTTTGTATGTGGTGCTTTGTGGCCTGTGTTTCATTTTGTCTTATTCTTTTTCTTTTCTAGTTTTCTCATTTTGCTCTGGCTTTTAAATATATCCACTATATAATTTCGTTAATGGGAGCCCGTTGAGGTTTGATGTGCTGCTTGCACTGAAGAGGATGAAAATTTATTTTGAAGAAGGCCATTGAATGGACCGAAACGTCGACACTTTTTTGATGTGAAGCCGATTCTGAAAATAAAGATTGCATTTTACTTTCTCAAAAAGTCCTGTGAGTGCCCTCCATCCACTGAGCTATCCTATACATGAATTAGAGGATTGCACCCAGGCTATGGATACACAGATGTGGAAGGAGTGCTAGGCCACCGGCTACATAATATATAAATATATATATATATATATATATATATATATATATATATATATATGTAACCTCACCTCCCAAGGAGACAAAACTTGTCTTGTAGTCAAGCAGGATTGCTTGAGACAGATCCTCATAATCTCCGTTCCACTGATGCATCATCATAGGAGAGGTCAAAGATGGAATCTGGAAAACGGAACAGCTTTTGAAGCAGGTTCCATGAGGCCCACCATTTCCATACATTGAACTACTGAAGGAAGGGAATATAATTGCAGAAGGGCACAGGCCTTTTGCAACTCAATAGAAATTATAATGAACCCTAGGAAGGATACAAAATTTGATGGAATTAAGGTGAACTTAGTCGGTTGATTTTCCAACCGTGATTTTGAAGCAGTAGAAGAGCCTTTTGTGGGAAATCCCTAGCCAATTGGAGGGAGGCTGCTTGTACCAAAATAACGTCTAGGTAAGGAGCCAATTAAAGTCCCTAAGCTTGCATGGACCTTCAGTAGAGCTCTAAGAATATTTGTGAAGACTCTGGGCATGGTTGACAGACAAAAAGGATGCACCACAAACTGAAAATTTCTGTTTAGGAAGGCAAATTTCAACAACCTGACAGATCCCTGTAAAAACAGATGTGTAAATATCCATTTTAAAAGTTAATAGAATTTGTTTAGTGTTTTTATATACAAGATAGGCTGCAAGGTACCTTCTTTCTGAGGTACTATTAAAAGGTTGTATTAGCACCCCTGGTTAATTTAAGAATCTGTCAGGTTTTTTCCCTGCTTTGTTTGCCATGTGCTGCTGGCAGCCATTTTACTCACCTCTCTTGCTGAGTCTGGTGCAGAGTGTGTGATGCTGCTCATTTCCTGCATGCTCTCTTATGGCCAGACTGGTGTACATCATCCTTGTGAGACAGGTTGCAGTCTCAGAGTTGTGATGTCATCACTTATTATTTAAAGGGCCTCTGTTCAGTATGCTTTGCCCTTGCGTTGTCTCAGACCTGTTTGTGAGTTCCAGTTCCTGTGTATTACCCGGCTGTCTGACATCCCTCCTGGTTCCTGATCCTGGCTTGTTCCTGATTCCGGCTCGTCTGACTACTCACTTTGGCTCCTTACTCGGCTCGTCTGACTATTTGCTTTGGCTCCTGACTCGGCTTGTCTGACTATTCGCTTTGGCTCCTGACTTGGTTCGTCTGACTACCAGCTCTGGCTTTGACTCCTGGCTTGCTGTTTGACTTGTGGACTTTTTATTATTTTTTGTTATTAATAAAGGTGTGATTATTTTTGCACTTCTCTCAGTCTGATTCCTGGCACCCTGACAGAATCCAGAACAGGATAATTCACTCTCATCATTTAACAACCCAGAAAGGCCTTGGCCTTTGAAACATAGATTTTTTTGACAACAGATAGGATAAGATTGAGATCATGACCACTTGTTCTTAAATTATTCTTTTTATGAAAAATACTCACAGCCTCAGCTTTACTAATCCCTTTCATATACTTGAAAAAAATCCCTAGTCCCCTTCCTCATTTGTAACAGTCAGTAAAGTGTCATTGCGTCTAATTAACGTTTGGATTTTTCTCCGCTAAAAGGATCTCAAGGCACTTGAGAAAGAAGGAATCTTCCACAAGAAGGTTATAATCAAAACCCTATTTGGTACCCATGAGGAAAGGGTATTGAACTGGCTTCTCCCATGCCTCCTGAAAATGGTTCCATCTGCTTCCTACGAGAACCTCATCTGTTCTGGGGACTGCAACCACATGCACACCTTGAGGCGGGAGTGTGTTTCTTGGATGGTTTGGACTTAAAGGAATACTAACTTTTGCTGACCTTAAGCAAAACGCACTCAACATTAAACATTGCAATGTTAATATAAATAAAAGGTACCTTTTCATTTTGAAAAACGAAGCTCCCTTTAGCATAAAAATAAACTTTTACTTTCTGTCAATGACGTCGTTATCCAGCCCTCAAATGTGGGCCGTCTAAGCAATAACATACTTGCCAATTGTATGGCCAGTATTAGCATGTAATTTAAATAAATTTTCGTCACTCATCGCATGCGCAATTGTTTTCTATTAGTCTCGCATGCGCATATTGGCACAGAAGCCGACATCGCTGAAAACAGACAGAAAATAACGCATGCGCACATTAAATTTCAATCTATCCGATGACGTTGCGTGAAATCGCGCATGCGCATTGCGCCCGGTAGTCGCCATCTTCCAACTGGAGTTGTCCTCCAGGATTGGAATACAGCTACGGACTATAAATCAGTGGGTTTGGAAAACAATTAAAATTAAAAAAGTTATATATTGAAAACGAATAAGATTTCAAATAGGATGTACATTGAAAAAAGATTTATTTAACAGTATACTATTGTTACAACACAAGAGTATATTTGACTACAGTTGCCCTTTAAGACCAAAAAGAGTAAAACTTCCGAGAGACTTTGAAGGAATCGGACATTTGTATTGAGGAAGTCTTATAGTTCTTAGACTGACAAAAAAGCAAAAGCATCCCGTGGGTCTAATCCTGCCTTTGGCTTTTTATGTTGTGGTAGGAAAGCTCCCTTACCTCCAGTTGCCATAATGGAATCTAATCCCAATCCAAGCAAAATCTTACCCTGAAAGTGAAGAGATAAGAGTCTGCTTTTAGAAACCATGTCTACAGACCATGGCTCGAGACACAATGCTCAGCGAAAACCAGCCATCACAGTATCTTTTGCATTAATGTGTGACATTTCCACAGCTGCATCCCATATAAAGCTTTTTGCTGTCCTGACCATATTAAAATTATCTTGGAACGCTTCCAGAGAGGTTTCTTTGAGAAATAAAGTCAGAAGTAGTCAAACCAGACTGTGGTGGCTGCTGCCACACAAGCTACACTGAAAGCTGGCCTAAACAAAGTCTGCCAGCTGAAAGGATCATCTGTGAACATTCTCTAAAGGAATTGTAGTCTGGCAAGTGTTAATATCTCTCCAGCTACCTTAGAGATGGATTCCCATACAAATATTGCAGAGGGAAGCAGGAACATGTTCTTAAACTTTTCAGAGGGAACCACTAGACTGTTCCATTCCTTAGTAATCAAATAAGAAAACTCAGGTCAGGTACTGGGAAGGTAAATGGATATATAGGGGCCATAGAAATAATTTGTCTGTAGAAGGAGGATCCTCTAATTTTGAAAGCCTATAAAACTTTCCCCAATACAGCATTTATTTGCTCAAGCCTGAAATTAAAGTACACATCCTCTGACCAGTGGGATCCTAAGTTTCTGAGAATTCTTCCTTAGAGGAGGAAAGTTCAAGGGACAGTTTACTCATAAATGTTCTACTTTTTAATTTCTTCCCAATGATCCACTTTACCTGCTGGAGTGTATTAAATTGTTTACAAGTATTTCCATTACCCTTATATTGGCATTTGAAATAGTTTATTTAGCCTGTGGTATCCCCACCCATCCTGAAAGTTTTTGGCCTCAAGGCCAAGCTGTGTTAACAAAGCCAGTAGAAGAAATTAAACTCCCAGTGGGTTATAGAAGAGATAAGGTAATAAAATGTTAATTTTCCATTGTTCTCTCCAAGCATTAGTGATTGGTTTATGGACAGATATAAGATAAAGAAGCAGGTATATGTACACAATGTGATAAAGTAATGAGATCTGATTATACCTACAAGCTCAACCTATTTTATTATGTTGTGGCTTCAAAACACAGTCAGCTAATTCATATACACAAATAAGTCTTAAAAAAGTAAATATCATACATTTTATACTATGCAGCTGGGGGAAAAAAGTAATTGGAAACACATTAAGGGAAAAACAATTTTATAGTATACTGTCCCTTTCAGATTCCAGTGTCTGTCTCTTCTCTGCAGGATATTTAGATGGTTTGCCCCTGATAAGCTAAAGGCCTGTGAAAGAACACCTTCTGCTCCTTGCATGCATCTGCATTTAACTGCTGGAGGCATGACAGCCATCAACTAAGAAATATAGACTTCAAATTGAGGGACAGTTCTGAAGAACTCCCAAGGGGATGTCCCCTGACCACTCTCCTCTAGGAGCAACGCTGCAGGATCTGGTCTAGGATTAGACAGGCTCAAATCATGGCATGCATATTTGATCAGGGACACACACCATCCTAACATCCTTACAAAGCAAGAACAACTGAGAAAGGGTTAAACTATATTTTGAACAGCCTTCCAGGGGTCAGCATTTTGTCCAGAGACAAAAGCTGTGCCAGTTTTCTCCATAGGTAGTGTAGGATAGTATAGATAGAAGCAAGTATCTAGATAGGAGCACAAACACAGTGAGGGAAACACAGAATTGATGGCACAATGTGAAACTGAAATCCTTGTCTGGGTTAAAGCAAAGATGTATTGTAACTTTAAGCACAAAATAAAATCTTTAATAATGCTAATCGAATGATTTGAATATACTGCAGCACATACAGGTTAAAAAAAAAAAGTAAATTCTTGTGAGTATGAGTTGCTTATCCCTCCGCTGGTCCAAGACTGCATTCTGTGAACAGGAAATAGCACAGAAGTATTTCAGAAGAAATAGAAAGGTTCTCATGCCACTTAATCAATAGTTAGGCTTAATCTCGAGTATTGTGTACAGTTCTAGAGGCCGCACCATCAGATGAAAATAGATTTCAGTTTATTTAAAGTAGGGCCACTAAAAATGGCATATGGTCTTCAAAATAAAACGTAGAATATCTAAATACTAGGAGTGTGCACGTGTCTGCAGGGCTATACGGCAGCAGTTTTGCAAGATAGCAACACTATTTCCCATCATCTAGTGCTTCAGGCATGTACCTAATAAAGAATAACAGACAAATAATAGAAGTAAACTGAAAACTTTTTTTAAATTGTATTCTCTATCTGAATCATCAAAGAAAAAGTTTGGGTTTCATGACCCTTTACGTGGCGTAATACAGCTTAGTATTTTGGCAAAAAGAGCAAGGGGTCATCATTTCAAGTTTAAGGGTAGCAGAATAAATCACTTGCAAAATGAATTCTTCTTAGAACAAACTTCCATTAGAGTTGGTCAAGACAAAAATGGTAAGGGATCAGAATAGCGCTCCCATACAAATGTAAGCTTGCACTTTATAGAAAATAGGGGCAGACTTTTTGAGTCTATGGTTACTTTTTTAGATGTTTACATGTGATTTTTATTTTAAAGTTTCAGTTTGGCTGCATGAAGAAATGAGATATTTTTTAATTAAACTAAAAAGCTGTAATGAAACTTACATCTAGGATAGAATGGGCCAATATTCTGCTGGAAAACTGCAAGAACTGCTAAGTTTCCAAACAAAACGGTCTGTATTTCTCTTTCTCCTTTTTTCATCTTTAATAGTAGTAATGTTAGAGCTCAGGCAGAAATGTCCTAAACAAAGAATTGTAAAGCTTATGGTGAAACTAATTTACATAGACCACTTGTAAACACGTAATCAGTGCCTTCTTCTGTAAGTGATTGCATTATGAAATGTAACATCCAGACAGCTTAGGAAATATATTCCTGCTGCAGTTTACAAGTTCAAAACATTCAAGGCAATACATTTTTTAAAAAAAAGGTATAAGAGCACTTACAAAAATAACCCAAACTCACTGAAAATCTTTTACAGCAGTTCAAGAAGCATTGCTTTTGTCTATGTGGTTTATATATAGAAAGGTCTAGGTTTTAATATTCTTAACAACTAAGCTTAAAGTGTTTAAGGAAATATTTATCAAAAGAACTACAAAAAAAAACTATGGAATTTAAATGGAGTTCAAGTTCTCACTCAAGCATAAAAAGTTGGGAAGCTGGTATTAGTCACATAAAAAAAAATACTAGAAAGAATGATGTATTTAAAGTTAAAATTAGCCTGATAATTTCTATTAGCTATTTTAAGAGGGGAAAAATAATATATCTTAAGTTTTATTCTCCATAAAGCAAAGGGCCCAATCATGTTCTAACCTTGGTTTCCTTCTATACAGTGACCAATGGATGATGATGATTTAACCGTTCAGTTGAGGCAGACTTTCGGTCACTTCATGGATCAACAGTCTCCATGCTTTACGGTCTTTGACCGCTTCTTTCATGGGGATGTTCATGTTGGCCTTGATTATGTCCAGCCAGCGTGTTCTTTGATGTCCTCCTCTTTTCATTCCACTGACTATGCCAAGCATTAATGTTTTCAAGGAATTGGCTCACATGATATGATCAAAGTATGAGAGATTGGTGATTTTGCCCTCCAGGGATATCTTTGTTTTGACTCACTCTGGGATCATTTTGTTTGTGACCTTTGATGTCCAAGCATTGATTCATTGTGTGCGACCAATGACTGTATGGAATTGTCATGTTTATGTCATGATTTCACTTTATTCCACCATAAAGCATGCTATACCATTAAGACAAGGTTAATCTACACTGCATATGCTATACCTTTAAGGCAAGGTTTAAAATTAATTAGGCACCTGTATAAATTACCAGCACTTCCTTCCATCATTGCTTGGTAATTCCAATTACTCAGAGGAGTTTCAAGCCTTACTGAAGATTCTTAATGGTACTAACCTTGTGCTGATTCTGATCATTTTCACAGGAATTGTTCATGTTATAAAGCTACAGCTTTTTCTTCCTCATTGTGTGTAAAGCCTGCTCTGTTTTAAGCTCCTCCCACTGCTGTGACATCACACCAGCATGGCTGCAAACAGAGTTTGATTTCAAACAGAGCTCTACATTTTCATTCAGACTTCTTGGATTGTTGCAGGAGAAAATTACAAGGATGTCATCATTGCTTGCAAGTACTTTCTGTGCTCAAAACTTACAAGGTACTGTTTTTCTCAAGTTACTTATTCTGTTCTTTAAGGATATAAACAATAAGGTTGCCTGCTCTAATTCAATGAAAACTAGTTTCCTAGGCCTAGATTTGGAGTTTTGTCGGTAACGACCCGCGTAGCTATTTTTTCTGGCCGCACCATAAAAATAACTCTGGTATTGAGAGTCCACATAAAGGCTGCGTTAGGCTCCAAAAAAGGAGCGTAAAGCATATTTAACGCAGCTTCAACTCTCGATACCAGAGTTGCTTACGCAAGCAACCAGCCTCAAAAACGTGCTCGTGCACGATTCCCCCATAGGAAACAATGGGACTGTTTGAGCTGAAAAAAAACCTTTTTGCTTTTTTCTGTCCGCACCTTTTAAATACCACTGGTATTTAGAGTTCACAGAATGGCTGGGTTTTCAGTGCGTTAGGCTCCAAAAAGGGAGCGTAGAGCATAATTTAACGCCACTGCAACTCTCGATACCAGCGGTGCTTACGGACGCGGCCAGCTTTAAAAATGTGCTCGTGCACGATTCCCCCATAGAAAACAATGGGGCAGTTTGAGCTGAAAAAAAACCTAACACCTGCAAAAAAGCCGCGTTCAGCTCCTAACGCAGCCCCATTGTTTGCTATGGGGAAACACTTCCTACGTCTGCACCTAACACTCTAACATGTACCCCGAGTCTAAACACCCCTAACCTTACACTTATTAACCCCTAATCTGCCGCCCCCGCTATCGCTGACCCCTGCATATTATTATTAACCCCTAATCTGCCGCTTCGTAAACCGCCGCTACTTACATTATCCCTATGTACCCCTAACACCGCCGACCCCTATATTATATTTATTAACCCCTAATCTGCCCCCCACAACGTCGCCTCCACCTGCCTACACTTATTAACCCCTAATCTGCCGACCGGACCTGAGCGCTATTATTATAAAGTTATTAACCCCTAATCCGCCTCACTAACCCTATAATAAATAGTATTAACCCCTAATCTGCCCTCCCTAACATCGCCGACACCTAACTTCAATTATTAACCCCTAATATGCCGACTGGAGCTCACCGCTATTCTAATAAATGTATTAACCCCTAAAGCTAAGTCTAACCCTAACACTAACACCCCCCTAAGTTAAATATAATTTACATCTAACAAAATTAATTAACTCTTATTAAATAAATTATTCCTATTTAAAGCTAAATACTTACCTGTAAAATAAATCCTAATATAGCTACAAAATAAATTATAATTATATTATAGCTATTTTAGGATTAATATTTATTTTACAGGCAACTTTGTAATTATTTTAACCAGGTACAATAGCTATTAAATAGTTAAGAACTATTTAATAGTTACCTAGTTAAAATAATTACAAAATTACCTGTAAAATAAATCCTAACCTAAGTTACAATTAAACCTAACACTATACTATCATTAAATTAATTAAATAAAATACCTACAATTACCTACAATTAAACCTAACACTACACTATCAATAAATAAATTAAATACAATTCCTACAAATAACTACAATGAAATAAACTAACTAAAGTACAAAAAATAAAAAAATATTTACAAACATAAGGAAAATCTTACAACAATTTTAAACTAATTACACCTACTCTAAGCCCCCTAATAAAATAACAAAGACCCTCAAAATAAAAAATGCCCTACCCTATTCTAAATTACTAAAGTTTAAAGCTCTTTTACCTTACCAGCCCTGAACAGGGCCCTTTGCGGGGCATGCCCCAAGAAGTTCAGCTCTTTTGCCTGTAAAAAAAAAAACATACAATACCCCCCCAACATTACAACCCACCACCCACATACCCCTAATCTAACCCAAACCCCCTTAAATAAACCTAACACTAAGCCCCTGAAGATCATCCTACCTTGTCTTCACCTCACCAGGTATCACCGATCCGTCCTGGCTCCAAAATCTTCATCCAACCCAAGCGGGGGCTGGCGATCCATCATCCGGTGGCTGAAGAGGTCCAGAAGAGGCTCCAAAGTCTTCATCCTATCCGGGAAGAAGAGGCGATCCGGACCGGCAACCATCTTGATCCAAGCGGCATCTTCTATCTTCATCCGATGACGACCGGCTCCATCCTGAAGACCTCCACCGCGGACCCATCTTCTTCCGGCGACGTCCAACTGAAGACTGACGGTTCCTTTAAGGGACGTCATCCAAGATGGCGTCCCTCGAATTCCGATTGGCTGATAGGATTCTATCAGCCAATCGGAATTAAGGTAGGAATATTCTGATTGGCTGATGGAATCAGCCAATCAGAATCAAGTTCAATCCGATTGGCTGATCCAATCAGATTGAGCTCGCATTCTATTGGCTGTTCCGATCAGCCAATAGAATGCGAGCTCAATCTGATTGGCTGATTGGATCAGCCAATCGGATTGAACTTGATTCTGATTGGCTGATTCCATCAGCCAATCAGAATATTCCTACCTTAATTCCGATTGGCTGATAGAATCCTATCAGCCAATCTGAATTCGAGGGACGCCATCTTGGATGACGTCCCTTAAAGGAACCGTCATTCTTCAGTTGGACGTCGCCGGAAGAAGATGGGTCCGCGGTGGAGGTCTTCAGGATGGAGCCGGTCGTCATCGGATGAAGATAGAAGATGCCGCTTGGATCAAGATGGTTGCCGGTCCGGATCGCCTCTTCTTCCCGGATAGGATGAAGACTTTGGAGCCTCTTCTGGACCTCTTCAGCCGCCGGATGATGGATCGCCAGCCCTTGCTTGGGTTGGATGAAGATTTTTGGAGCCAGGACGGATCGGTGATACCTGGTGAGGTGAAGACAAGGTAGGATGATCTTCAGGGGCTTAGTGTTAGGTTTATTTAAGGGGGGTTTGGGTTAGATTAGGGGTATGTGGGTGGTGGGTTGTAATGTGGGGGGGGGGGTATTGTATGTTTTTTTTTACAGGCAAAAGAGCTGAACTTCTTGGGGCATGCCCCGCAAAGGGCCCTGTTCAGGGCTGGTAAGGTAAAAGAGCTTTGAACTTTAGTAATTTAGAATAGGGTAGGGCATTTTTTATTTTGGGGGTCTTTGTTATTTTATTAGGGGGCTTAGAGTGGGTGTAATTAGTTTAAAATTGTTGTAATATTTTTCTTATGTTTGTAAATATTTTTTTATTTTTTGTACTTTAGTTAGTTTATTTCATTGTAGTTATTTGTAGATATTGTATTTAATTAATGTATTGATAGTGTAGTGTTAGGTTTAATTGTAACTTAGGTTAGGATTTATTTTACAGGTAATTTTGTAATTATTTTAACTAGGTAACTATTAAATAGTTCTTAACTATTTAATAGCCATTGTACCTGGTTAAAATGATTACAAAGTTGCCTGTAAAATAAATATTAATCCTAAAATAGCTACAATGTAATTATAATTTATATTGTAGCTATATTAGGATTTATTTTACAGGTAAGTATTTAGCTTTAAATAGGAATAATTTATTTAATATGAGTTAATTAATTTCGTTAGATTAAAATTATATTTAAGTTAGGGGGGTGTTAGTGTTAGGGTTAGACTTAGCTTTAGGGGTTAATACATTTATTAGAATAGCGGTGAGCTCCGGTCGGCAGATTAGGGGTTAATAATTGAAGTTAGGTGTTGGCGATGTTAGGGAGGGCAGATTAGGGGTTAATACTATTTATTATAGGGTTAGTGAGGCGGATTAGGGGTTAATAACTTTATTATAGTAGCGGTGCGGTCCGCTCGGCAGATTAGGGGTTAATAAGTGTAGGCAGGTGGAGGCGACGTTGAGGGGGGCAGATTAGGGGTTAATAAATATAATATAGGGGTCAGCGGTGTTAGGGGCAGCAGATTAGGGGTACATAAGGATAACGTAGGTGGCGGCGCTTTGCGGTCGGCAGATTAGGGGTTAATAAGTGTAGGTAGCTGGCGGCGACGTTGTGGGGGGCAGATTAGGGGTTAATAAATATAACATAGGGGTCGGCGGTGTTAGGGGCAGCAGATTAGGGGTACATAAGGATAACGTAGTTGGCGGTCGGCAGATTAGGGGTTAAAAAAAATTAATCGAGTTGCGGTGATGTGGGGGGACCTCGGTTTAGGGGTACATAGGTAGTTTATGGGTGTTAGTATACTTTAGAGTACAGTAGTTAAGAGCTTTATAAACCGGCGTTAGCCCAGAAAGCTCTTAACTACTGACTTTTTTCCTGCGGCTGGAGTTTTGTCGTTAGAGTTATAACGCTCACTTCAGACACGACTCTAAATACCGGAGTTAGAAAAATCCCATTGAAAAGATAGGATACGCAATTTACGTAAGGGGATCTGCGGTATGGAAAAGTCGCGGCTGAAAAGTGAGCGTTAGACCCTATTTTGAGTGACTCCAAATACCGGAGGTAGCCTAAAACCAGCGTTAGGAGCCTCTAACGCTGGTTTTCACGGCTAACGCCAAACTCCAAATCTAGGCCCTAACATTTTGTGCTGAATATCCTCACTGAAAATAAGGTTATAGTTTGTCCTAACAAATCTATATGTAATTACCATTACAAATATGAATGGTTAATTTACTGTCTTTTATTTATGCATAAAATAAGGTTAAGAACATATGCATACTTTGTTGTGCAAAGCTAGGGTAACAATTTGCCAACATATGAGTATTGCTTCATTCTAAACCTAAGAGTAAATTGAAGCTACCTTGTGCTCATTGTGAAATGTATGTCTACAGTTGCCTTCCATTAAAACTCTTATTTCCAATTGCAAGGTTTCTACTACATTACCAAATTAATTTAAACTTAATATTTACTTCTGCAGTTGTGGTTCATATTGTAATTTAAAACCTACAAAATTCTATTGTAGGATTCAAGCCTCTCACAGGAATACAGCAGTATTAAAAAGTTGGAGTCGATGTTAATGCTAATATTAAAAGACTGAGTTTTTTCAACATTTCAGGTTCCAAAACAGTGTCAAAACACAATCACTGTGTTTCACCCCTGCCTGGGACTTTTTCAAGATCTTGAAAAAGCCCCAGACGGGTGAAACGCGTTTGTGTTTTGAGACGGTTTTGGAACCTGATCCAGAATTACTATAGCTGGATGCGCTAAACTTGACCGGAGCTGGAAACGCTATTTCTTGCTGATCCACATTTTCCTGCAGACTAATACAGAGTGTAAAGACTGGGTCTTCATAAGTCTGGACTGCACCAGTGAAGAATCTGAATAGCTACCAGAGAAACCCCAAACTAGCTGCGAGAATAAGGAGTTTCTGTTCCGATCGCAAGAGGCTGATGTCACTATCACCGGCTACAGCTGAGTGAAGTTACATGTGACCACAGAATCACCTTATGCTACAGAACACGGAAGTGAACTACACACATTTGCTGGAGGTCCCTGTTGAGCATTAGCTCACCGAAGATCGAAAAAAGCAAACAGAACCGCTGGAGTGGCTGAAATTTAGTACTACTAGCACTGATTTGACCCTCTACTACACGAGCATGGACCACAAAGACACTCCTCTACAGAAAGAGTATAAGCAGGTATTATTCGGCTGTATCAGCCGCATCAACTATTTTGTGATTTATAAAGCTGATCAGTGTACCTCTTTTAAACTGACTTTTCTTTGGAAAGACTATCTCAGATTATATCTGATTATTATTTTTATCCACATTATTCACGGATAGTTTTTATCACGGACGTCCAGTGAAGCGCTTTTACATTATTTGTACTGCTTTTTTTCCTTGGCCATTGTACATTGTTTTAGAAATATTTTAAGTCTTGTTACATCATTAAATGTTTTGCTAATTTTATGGTGTATCATCAAATTTTTATATATAGGTCATTGCACTTTTTATTGTAATACTTAATTTATTGGGCTCCTGTGCAAACGCATCTATCCAGATACATCTTGTCATATGCTATAAGCCTAATTCTAAGGGCTCTATTTGTTTGGTTTTATTCAGAGTGAATACTCAACCAGCTAGGATTACTGTCTACCCATTATTGTCCTTAATTCTAATTTATTGGAATTGATTACACTCCACTTAAATATTGTGGTTAGGATATCGCATTATTTTTTTTATATATTATATATGGCACTATTAAACTTCTATCTACTGTAATCTTCTTATTTCGAGCTAATCTTTAGATTATAGGTTATTTTTAGTTTTTTCCTTATTTACTATTTTTTGTCATATGACCATCTATATAGCTATATCCTTTCTCCCGAGCATTTAGCGCCAGTACACTTCTCTGTTTTTTGAATTTCTTATTCTGGGGCCTGTTTGAGGGAACCCTCTCAATACTTGGCATTAGGGTGTTCTATAGTGCCAGCTTTTCCTCTGTTACTAATTCCATTTAAAGTCCAGGCCTTAAAGGGACACTGTACCCAAATCTTTTCTTTCGTGATTGAGATAGAGCATGCAATTTTAGGCAACTTTCTAATTGACTCACGAGAGAGAGCAGACAATTCAGAAACTCTTCTAGCTGAAGAGATAGCCAAAAGTACCAACACTTTCCAAGAAAGTAGTTTAATATCCAAAGAATGCATAGGCTCAAAAGGAGGAGACTGCAGAGCCTTTAAAACCAGATTAAGACTCAGAGGAGGAGAAATTGATTTAATAACAGGCTTGATACGAACCAAAGCCTGAACAAAACAGTGAATATCAGGAAGATTAGCAATCTTTCTATGAAATAAAACAGAAAGAGCAGAGATTTTTCCCTTTAAAGTACTTGCAGACAAACCTTTATCTAAACCATCCTGAAGAAACTGTAAAAACTTCAATTATGCTTACCTGATAATTTTCTTTTCTTCAGATGGAAAGAGTCCACAGCTGCATTCATTACTTTTGGGAAATAAGAACCTGGCCACCAGGATGAGGCAAAGACACCCCAGCCAAAGGTTTAAATACTCCTCCCACTTCCCTCCTCCCCCAGTCATTCTGCCGATGAACAAGGAACAGTAGAAGAAATACCAGGGTGAAAAGGTGCCAGAAAAATAAAAACTAAGAGACGCCCCACAGAAAAAATACGGGTGGGGAGCTGTGGACTCTTTCCATCTGAAGGTAAGCATAATTTAAGTTTTTCTTCATAAATAGAAAGAGTCCACAGCTGCATTAATTACTTTTGGGAAAACAATACCCAAGCTATAGAGGACACTGAATGCAAAGACGGGAGGATACAATAGGCGGCCCATTCTGAGGGCACCAGGCCTAAAAAAACCACAACCCAACCAAACCCGCTTCGTGGGAGCTGGGCAAAAGAACTAGAAGTAAAAACCCCAAGGACACTGACCCGCAGATAGTCCTAAGGCCTAACTAGAGACCACAAGTAGACTCACCGAGCCAACACTTCTCAAGGAGAACCGTCGCCCAGCAGTCGGTCCGCAAACTAGTACAGTACCAAAATCCCCCAAAAAAGGAAAGGACAAGGGTAAACCAAGGGATACCCAAAAGGTACAGCAAAAACAATAAAGGAAAAACCCCCCATCAAAGGACGGACAAGTCCACAGAGACCCAAATGGATCCCGAGAACAAGGGGAAACGACACCCAACCCAGGAGGAGTAACCAGGCATCAGCAGGAGAAGAAACATCTCCCAAACATTGTGCAACAGCACCGAAAAAGACAGCTGAAGACAAAGTGCTCAAAATGTCAGAACTCAGACTGAGCAAACAGAAAATTACAAGCAGCAAACTCAGAAGAAAACATCTGAGACCAGTAAAACGCTGCCATCCGTAGGAAGACACGGAGAAAACACTATCCTTAAGGAAGAAGCGGACAAAAAAGAGACTGCCCAACCTCCAAGAAGAGGACACTCTCCAGGCAATCTAGGCCGCCAAGCCTACCCACAGATCTTAAAGGGAGAGAGGCACAGAACCTCTAAAAAAAAATGTAAGGTTGGTAAAACCAAGGAACTGCTAACGCATCCACCATCTCCGCATGAGGATCCCTGGACCTGGAAAGATTTTTTGTTTAGATGGGAAGCCATTAGATCTATTTCGGGAAGACCCCACATCTGTACAATCTGACAATACACATCTGGATGCAGAGACCACTCCCCTGGATGTAAAGTCTGACGGCTGAGATAATCCGCTTCCCAATGGTCTACACCTAGGATATGTATCGCAGAAATTAGAAAGGAGTTGGATTCTGCCCAAGAAAGTATCCGAGATACTTCTTTCATTGCTAAAGGACTGCGAGTCCCACCCTGATGATTGACATATGCCATAGTTGTGATATTGTCTGTCTGAAAACAAATGAATGATTCTCTCTTTAATAGAGGCCAAGCCTGAAGAGCCTTGAAAATAGCACAGAGTTCTAAAATATTGATTGGTAACCTCGCCTCTTGAGGATTCCAAACTCCTTGTGCTGTCAGAGACCCTCAGACAATTCCCCAACCTGTGAGACTTGCATCTGTTGAAATCACAGTCCAGGAAAGACTAACAAAAGAGGCCCCTTGAATAATCCGATGATGGTCTAACCACTAAGTCAGAGAGAGTTGAGTGTTGGGATTTAAGAGTATCAATTGTGATATCCGAGTATAATCCCTGCACCATTGATTCAGCATGCAAAGCTGCAGAGGTCTCATATGAAAACGAGCAAAGGGGATCGCGTCCGATGCGGCAGTCATGAGACCTAAAACTTCCATGCACATAGCCACTGAAGGGAATGATTTAGACTGAAGGTTTAGACAGATTGAAACCAACTTCAAACATCTCTTGTCTGTTAAAGACAGAGTCATAGATACTGAGTCTATCTGGAAACCTAAAAAAGTAACCCTTGCCTGAGGAATCAAGAAAATCTTTGGTAAATTGATCCTCCAACCATGTCTTTGAAGAAACAACACACGTTGATTCGTGTGAGATTCTGCTAAATGAAAAGATTGAGCCAGTACCAAGATATCGTCCAAATAAGGAAACAGCACAATACCCTGCTCTCTGATTACATATAGAAGGGCACCGAGAACCTTCAAAAAGATTCTTGGAGCTGTCACTAGGCCAAATGGAAGTGCAACAAATTGGTAATGCTTGTCTAGAAAAGAGAATCTCAGAAACCGATAGTGGTCTGGATGAATCGGAATATGAAGATATGCATCCTGTAAGTCTATTGTGGACATGTAATGAACTTGCTGAACAAAAGGCAGAATAGCCTTGGGACCCTTACAAATTGATTCAAAAACTTCAGATCCATAACTGGTATGAATTAAATTTTCCTTCTTCGGGACTATGAATAGATTTGAATAAAAACCCAGACCCTGTTCCAGAAGTGGAACTGGTACAATTACCCCTGAAAGCTCCAGATCTGAAACACACTTCAGAAAGGCCTGAGCTTTCACAGGATTTGTTGGAACGTGAAAGAGAAAATCTTCTCACAGGAGGTCTTATTCTAAAACGTATTCGATACACCTGAGAGACAATATTCTGAATCCAATGATTCTGAACAGAACCTGCCCAAACATCTTGAAATAATTTCAATCTGCCCCCCACCAGTAGAACTGGATTTAGGGCCGCACCTTCAAGCAGTCTTGGGGGCTGGCTTTGGTTTCTTATAAGGCTTGGATTTATTCCAACTCGAAGATGGCTTCCAATTGGAGCCAGAGTCCTTAGGGGAAGGAGTGGTTTTCTGTTCACTATTCTGACAAAAGGAACAAAACCGATTAGAAGCTTTAGATTTACCCCTAGATTTTTTATCTTGGGGCAAAAAACTTCCTTCTTCCCAGTAATAGTGGAAATAATAGAATCCAACTGAGAACTAAATAAATTATTACCCTGGAATGAAAGAGATAGTAACCTAGATTTAGATACCATGTCAGCATTCCATGATTTGAGCCATAAAGCTCTTCTAGCTAAAATAGCCAGACATATATTTAACATCAATCTTGATGATAACAAAAAAAGCATCACAGATAAAATGATTAGCATGTTGAAGCAAAAGAACAATGCTATGCAAATCATAATCTTTTTCCCATTGTGCTAAGCTATCCAACCAAGAAGTTGATGCAGGCACAACATCAGCCATAGAAATGGCAGGTCTGAGAATATAGCCAGAATGTAAATAAGCTTTCCTTAGATAAGATTTAATTTTCCTATTCAAATGATTCTTAAAAGAAGTACTACCTTCAATAGGAATAGTAGTACACTTGGCAAGAGTAGAAATAGCCCCATCAACCTTAGGGACTTTTTCCCAAAACTCTAATTTATCCACTGGCAAAGGATACAACTTTTTTTTTATTTTTTTATTGAATTATCTTCAATTATCATCCAGACAATACATAACAGGTTTGTGATAGTCATTAACATAGGCATGTCGAGAATTATAATATAGCATCTAGCCTATGGCCGGGTATTAATCAGATGAGTTTTGCAATTATTATTGAACTATAAATAAACAAAGACAAGAAAATAAAAAAAAATAAAACAAAGAAAAAATCAAATAAAATCAGCCATAGAAAATTCCCACCGTGCAGGGGCATCCTAGGGGTGAGTCGTGTAAGTATCTACTAGGGTGAAGAGGATCTGGTGTTCTCAGATTTCTCTGCTTAAACATTTCTATCCTGTTTATAGGTAGTTATGCTGTAAGCGTTTGCAGTCTGATGGCATTGTTGTCTTCTACCTTACTCTTACCCTCTCTGTGCATATTGTGGCAGGGGTTGCCAGCGGGGGGAGTATGACATCTGTCAAGCGGGTTGATATGTGTTATATCCTTCTTAACTAATGTGGGGCAGTTTTCCCATAAGAAACATACTTCAGCCAAAAAGTTAATTTTTTTCCTTTTGGTGTAACCATATTCTTCCAGAACAAGTAGGTCTGCTATTTTATCAGTCCAGTCAGTTAAAGTTGGGGCATACATAGTTTTCCAGTGAAGGGCTATTAAGGCCTTGGCTCCCGTCAATCCTATCTGGAGGAGAGTAAGCCTAAGTCTACATGGGAGTTTTGGGAAGTCATTGAGTAAGGCTATGCGAGGCGTCAGGGAAAAGTCATTAGACAACAGGGCCTGGAAGTGTTTTTCTATTGTGCGCCAGAAAGGTAGCATTTTGGTGCTGGACCACCACATGTGAAGGTAGCTACCCCTATAGGCACATCCTCTCCAACACCTCTCTGTCGCATTGGGGCAGATTGAGTTTAACCTAGATGGGGTGAGATACCATCGCATCAGGACTTTGAAGTTTAATTCTAGCGATTGGGGGGAGGTTGATGCTCTCTTTGTGTGTGTGAAGATTTTGAGCCATTCATCTTTCGAGATTTCAATCTCCAGATCTTGCTGCCATTTGTGTGTGTACGAGTGGAGTTGTAGAGTGTGTTCTGTCTGTATGATTTTCCTGGCTAACGATAGAGAATGCCTCATATTTCCAGGTGCAGTACTATGCCTTTCAAATGGTGTGAGTTCTCTTAAGAAGTCCTGTTTGTATGGTGATGTGTGGATAAAGTGACCTAATTGTGAGTATTTGATCCAACCTGTGTATCTGCCTCCTGCGACTGTCTCTAAGTCCTCCTGTTTGAGTCTCCCTTGTGAAGTGAATTCTTTTAGTGGGGTAGTATATCCCCATTCTGTCTTTCTCTGTTGCCCTTTATCTAGGCCACCAATCAATTCTGCGTTAGTGGGCACTGGGAAAAGTGGTGAACGAGCACTCGATATGTGTTTTCGCCGCTGTACTATCGAATCCCAGGACTCGAACACCCTGCGATGGATCTCTAGTGTCGTACATTGAGGTGGCCTCAGATCTTTAGTGACCCAGCACAAAGCACCCACATCCGGACCCTGAGTATATGTGAGTCAATTGCCACCCATGCCTTAGAATCCTTAGATCTGTGCCAGTCTATCAACCTTTGTAAAGTTATTGCATCTAGATAGTCAGTTATACAGGGTAGACCTAAACCTCCATTCTCGTATGCCCTGTACATGGTATTTTTAGAGATGCTGGGTTTAATTTTCCCCCATATAAATAAGTTTTTGTGTTTTTGTAATTGGGAGGTGAACCATTTAGGTATGGGTATTGGGAGTGTCTAAAACAGGTACAAGATCCTGGGCAAGGTAGTCATTTTGATACTTTGAGTGCGTCCCCACCATGTGATCGGTTTTGCTGACCATAAACGAAGATCTTTTTGTAATTTTCGGGAGAGTGCTAGGTAGTTTTCGTCAAAAAGTTGTGTGATATTGGGTGATAGTTGAATACCCAGATATCTGAGGGATTTTTTTTTGCAAGTCAAGGGGCATATATCTGACACAGACCGGAGAACGTCGACTGGGAGGGATATATTTAAGATCTCTGATTTGTGTTTGTTGATCAGAAAGTTGGAATATTCACCAAATATGTCAAATTGTTCAAGAATTTTCAGAATAGAGAGTAAGGGGTTTGAAATTGTGAACAGAATGTCATCTGCATACATAGCAATTTTAAAGTTATGTGGCCCAATGTGGATCCCTCTATCTCTGAATCCTGCCTTACTATGGTAGCCAACACCTCCATGGAAAGGATGAACAAGATGGGTGACAGGGGGCAGCCCTGCCTGGTGCCGTTATGGATATGGAAGGGTTCCGACAGCATTCCATTCGCCCTTACTTGTGCTGTGGGGCAGGTGTATAAGCTAAAAATGCGGGTTATCATGTTGGGGCCAAATCCCTGTGCTCTTAGAGCCTTCCTCAGGAATTCCCAGTTTATGGGATCGAATGCTTTTTCAGCATCCATCGCTATTAAGACTGATGGGATTTTGTTGTGTTTGGCAAAGCAGGCAAGAGTGACTGCTCTAATGGTGTTGTCCCTCGCCTCCCTCCCCGGGACAAAACCCACCTGATCTGTATGGACAAGGGTATGCAGAAGTTTGTTGATTCGGTTAGCTAGGATCTTGCCCAGGATCTTGATGTCTGTATTGAGGAGGGAAATGGGTCTGTAGCTGCTGGGATCTGTGGGGTCCTTATTGGGTTTAGGGATTACTGCAATGTGTGCTTTTAACATTTCTGATGGAAGTGTGTGACCTTTGTCTAGTGTGTTAAACAATTTGAGTCAGTGTGGGGCCAAGGTACTCGCAAAGGATTTGTAGTAGGCGTTTGAGAAGCCATCAGGGCTGGGGGCTTTCCCTGTGGGCAAATCGCGAATTGCCCTAATAACTTCAGCTATATATATTGGTTCTTCTAATGAGTCCCTCTGTAAAGCATCCAGTTTAGACACATCTGCTTTCTCTATATAGTTTTGCATTTGTTCTAAATGGTCAGGTGTGCTTTGATTGTCGAGGTTATAAAGCTTTAAGTAAAATTTGCTAAGATAGTCCGATATTTATTTACGATCATATATGCTTTGGATATTTGTAGTCACCAATTTGTGTATTTGAGTTCTGCTTGTTTGAGCTTTTAAGAGTTTAGCTAGAAGTGGACCTGCTCTATTGCCTTCATATGCGTATAGTTTCCTAATGTTGAGGGCTCTTCTCTGGGCCTCCTTTGTAAATATTTTATTGAGATCCTGTCTGACCTTCGCTAACTGATTATAAAGTGTGGAATCTGATGGAGTGTTTTTATGGCAGAGCTCTAAATTGGAGAGTTGTGTAGTCAGGGTCTCTATCTCACTATTGTATGTTTTATTTCTAAATGCTGAGTGTTTGATGCACTCCCCTCTTATTACGGATTTATGAGCATTCCAGACTATGCTCGGACTTGCCCCTTGAGTAGTGTTGAAGCGAAAATAATTGTGTAGGGATTTTGTGAGGGATTCCAGGGTAGGTAAGGAGCGGAGGAGAGAATCATCCATTCTCCACACAAACGGAGTGACAGGGTGGTTGGGCCATATCAATTCAATACTTATTTGGGAGTGGTCTGACCAGGGAGTGGCAGAGATAAGTGATTTCTATCGATTAGCATGTAATCTATTCTCGTGTAGACCAACCAAGGATGAGAGTAAAAAGTGTAATTTCTTTAGATGGGGTGTTGCACTCTCCTAATATCTACTTAACCCAACTGTGATAAACAATTATATATCGCGTTGGGTGGTCTTTTCTGTGATTGCGGATTGCTGGCGGATGTGTCTAACTTCGGATCGAGGGCTGTGTTTATGACCCCCCCAGTATTAAAGTCCCTTTCTTGTTATCTGAAACTAACTTTAGTAGATGATGGAAACATTTGGATTTGTTGGCGTTGGGTGCATATGCATTCACTAGAGTCACCGGGTTGTTAAAGAGGGTGCCCACCAGGATTAGTATTCTGCCTTCCTTGTCTACTATTCTATTCGTTAGCTTAAACTGTATATTTTTGTGTATGAGTATGCCTACACCATTTTTCTTTTTGGTAGATAAAGAATTAAGGAAACTCAGCGGGTGGGACTTAGATGAAAATTTAGGCTCAGCTTCTTTTAAAAAAAATGAGTTTCTTGAATAAAAACAATTGAGTCTTTATGTTTGACAAAGCCTCTTAGTGCTATGGAGCGTTTAGTGGGTGAGTTAAGGTCTTTCGTATTCTGTGATATTATTACAAGTGTCTTGTCAGTCATAATTGGTCATCTGAATGGTCAGGATGCGCTTGTGTTGTAAATCTTACCTGATGTAGTTGGTCAAGAAAGGTTGTGGTATACCTTCTCAAGGGAGCCCGAGGAGGAGCAGAGATGCACAGAAGGGAGCTACATGTTAAAAAGTATGACCTACCCCACACGGTGGAAACTGAGCTGACAAATAAAACAAAACATTGTTAACAACATGACGTAACATATACATAACAAGAAATACAATCTCTACAGCAAACAGTATTAGGTTAGTGTTCATTAAATTCTTCAATACAAATGGGAACCTAATGACAGAGAGTGATAGCTCTACCGCTATCTGAAGTGGGGAAGTGAGCTTGTAGCCAGGAGCTAAGCCGGGCTTGGCACGGGGAACGATTCTAACATTGATCTAACACTAGAGGGAGGTAGGGGAAATAGAGAACTGGGTTGCTAAATAGGTGTATAACTTAACAGTACAATGGTCCTGAAAACCAGTGTTAGGGCGCTTAAATCAGCATACACTTGAATAGAATCTTCTCTGAACTTGATTGGAGACTTCTTTCGGGCCGCCTGCAGGATTTTCTCCTTGTCTATAAAGCTATGGCAGCACAGCACAATGTCTCTGGGTGGGGCTGACGAGGGTTAATTAGCTCTTAGGGCTCTATGGGCCCTGTCTATTGGAATGCTTTTGTCTGCTTTCAGTTCTAAGAGGTATTTGAACAAGTTCTGCAAGTATGATAATATTTGGGCAGGTTGAATTTGTTCGGGGACGCCTCTAATCCGCAAATTTCGGCACCTGCAATTGTAAGATGGTGGAATTCTGCTGCTCGATTGCAATTGCCATATTACCAGAGGTCTCCTCAAATTGTTCCTCCAACTGAAGTACTCTGTGCCCCAGGGCGTTAACCTCTCGTTTCACATCTGTCAGCCCTTCTTTTATAGTTTTATTAACTTGAGCAATAAAGCCGGAGAGATCATCCTTTGTGGGTAAGGAGCTATCGTCCGCTTTCGTGACTGTTGTGGTTTGGCTCTCTATGCTGAGAGTGATATCCTCTGTCCTGTCCATAGTGTCAGACATGGTTGTGTCCTCAGTGCTGGTGTTTGGGCCTTCAAGGGTCTTAAAGAAGGCATTAAATGTATTCCCTTTCGACGACAACAGTTTTGTGCCTTTGTCCCCCTTAGACTTGCTCCTTGCCGCCATGATAGCGGTGTGGGAAGCGATGCAATCAAAATCGGTTTCTTGTCGGCTTTGCACTTGTGATCTCTATCTAGTGATTGTCTGCCTTGTAATTTACCGGCAACAGTATCAGTCTCTATCAGTGTCCATTAGCGATATTAAGCGCTGATAAAGTGTCTTGCTTTTAGTTAGTGTATTTACAATGATGGGTCTATGGTTCCTGTGAAAGTCTGTAGTAGCTACGAGGTAAGCGTTAGCTATGTTGTGCAGTCTTGTCTCAGGTGGCCGTTCATGTGTCATGCAAGTATTACTGATGAGGCCCAGGCCCCAAGGACAACGCACTTCTTATTTTGTGTTGCGTGAGGATTCCGTGTATTTGCGTGTTAGTCTCACTGAAGAGGGTACCTTTTTATCTCCTTTAATGCTCCAGAAATGTCCCGATGTTATGGATCACTGCAAGAAGCCAGACAATTCAGCTGCGCCATCTGTGGTGAGGTTGTGCTAGGCCGGAGCATCCGTCATTGTTTGCTGGGCTCCGTTGTACTGTGGCTTGTATCTGAACTGTGGTCTAGTTCCCCCTCTCAATCATGACACTAATTCATGCCCTTGTGAGTTTGGGTGTTGGGGAATCACCCGTTAGACCGTCCGCCGAGACTGGCTGCTCTGGAGCTTCACTAGAATGAGGCCACGTTCATCCCTGGCCGGCTCCGCCCCCATCCGGATACAACTTTTTAAACCTTGAAGAAGGAACAAAAGAAGTACCAGACTTAGACCATTCCTTAGCAATAACATCAGAAATAGCATCAGGAACAGGGAAAACCTCAGGAGTAATCACAGGAGGTTTATAGACAGAATTTAAACGTTTACTGGATTTGTTATCAAGAGGACCAGACTCCTCAATATCCAAAGTAATCAACAATTCTTTCAACAAAGAAGGAATATACTCAATCTTAAAAAGATAAGTTGAATTATCAATGTCAATGTCTGAAGTAGGATCTTATGAGTCAGAGAGATCCTCATCAGAGGTGGATATATCAGTATGTTGTCGGTCATTACAAAATTCATCAGTATTATGAGAAGTTTTAAAAGACCTTTTACGTTTATTAGAAGGTGGAATAGCAGACATAGCATTCTGTATTGCATCAGCAAGATCATTTTTGATATTAACAGGGATATCATGTACATTAGATGTTGTGGGGACAACAGATACTGTACTAGCACTAATAGAAACTTTTTCGGCATGCAAAAGCTTATCATGACAACTGTTACATATTACAGCTGGAGATATAATCTCCGCAAGCTTACAACAGATACACTTAGCTTTGGTAGACCTGTGTTCAGGCAGCATGGTTCCTACAGCAGCTTCTGAGACAGGATCAGATTGAGACATGTAAAAGAAAAAACAACATTTAAACAAAAATATCTTATTTCCACATATAGCAGTTTCAGAAATAGGGAAAAAATGCAAATGCTAAAATTGACAAAAAAGCAAATAGCATAGCCCTCTGAGCATAAAGAAGGCAAGGAGCATATGGGAAGTGAGGTAAAATTATTTCTTTTGACGCCAAGTATGACGCACAACGCAAAAGGAAGTATACATTTTTTTTTGCCGCCAACAAACATCCGGAAATGATTCAACTCGCGTCATACAACCTGGCATCAACCAAGACGCAGGAAATTACGAACTTGTGTCCTCAGACGCACATTTGCGGCAAAAAATTCTCACGCCAAAAATGACGCAATAAATAACAGCATTTTGCGCTCTTGCGAGCCTAATTTGCCTGCAAGATTTAAAAGAAAAACAAGTCAAATTGGAAGAGAGACTATACCCCAGGTAAGAAAAAAACTTCGTAAAACATGATTCCCATACTGAAATTGCCAAATTGCAAAGGGAAATACACATAGACCTGACTCATGGCAAATATAAGTAAATACATATATTTAGAACTTTATATAAATACATAAAGCACCAAACATAGCTGAGTGTGTCTTAAATAATGATACATATTTACCGAAAGACACCCATCCACATATAGCAGATAGCCAAACCAGTACTGAAAACTATCAGCAGAGGTAATGATATAAGAGTATATCGTCGATCTGAAAAGGGAGGTAGGAGATGTATCCCTATGACCGATAACAGAGAACCCTTGAAAAGATTTTCCGTGAGAAAAACCATAAAAATCAATAGGCGATACTCTCTTCACATCCCTCTGACAAACACTGTACTCTGAGAGAAATTGGGCTTCAGAATGCTTAGAAGCGCTTATCATAGAAGAAATAAAAAAAATCAAGCACAAACTTACTTCACCACCTCCATAGGAGGCAAAGTTTGTAAAACTGAGTTGTGGGTGTGGTGAGGGGTGTATTTATAGGCATTTTGAGGTTTGGGAAACTTTGCCCCTCCTGGTAGGATTGAATATCCCATACGTCACTAGCTCATGGACTCTTGCCAATTACATGAAAGAAATTTGGGTCCAGTGTCTCTTTAACCCCATAGAGATGCTGTTTAATGACCTCAATAGAGCCGTTCACACCAGACATCTTAATAATATGGCTGAAGCAGTTCTGTAAGGAAGAGTGGTCCAAAATTCCTCCTTACAATTGTGCGGGTCTAATCCGCAGCTACCGAAAACACTTAGTTGAGGTTATTGCCAAAGGAGGATCAGCTTACTATTAAATCTGACATGAAAGATTATAATTATCTGTGTGAAGCTAGCTTAAGCACATTGTGTGTGTCTATACTTGTGACTTTGATGAAGATGACATTTTATTACTAATTCTTGCCACATACTTTTTCTTGCCACTGTACACACACAAACTAAGATAAAAAACTAAATTCATGACATTTAGAAAGCCTTGATAGTTTATTAAAAGAGACACTAAATACATTTCATGCTCCTCCCTATAATCATGGGTGCTGACATTATGGAACCTAGGTTACACTGCAGGTATCAGAAAGAGAGTTGCTGCCCATGTGCAAACAAGTCTGCACTGGAATGTAGTGAAAGAAAGATTTCAACATGGCAGCACCCATGGCTAGAGGGATGCAGGGAATAGTATCAATACTATGCTTATAAAATGTATTTAGTGTTTAATGTCCCTTTAAGTATACTGAGCAAAATAAATATTAAGAATCCTAAGTTGATTATGTCATTTGACATGGAATGAAACAAAGGAAATAATTGTTAAAAAAAAATGTCGCCATCAAGCTTATGAGTAGGAGATGTACACAGGTATTTGTGATTATTAGAGAATAAAAACGTCCCCTATCACACTCATAAGTAGGAGATGTACAAAGGAATTTGTAATGAGTAACAAATTGTTCATTTTGGACAACCTTTCAGTCAATTGATAACAAGATAATATACTGTATTAAGAAACTTGATCTTTATTGGCACACGGTCAGCAAATGTATAAAATGTAAAAAATACATGAGGCAGAACTAAAAAGTTCAACCATGCTTAGCATTGTTTATAATACAACTTGGTTTATGAATTAAAGTGTAAGGAAAAAGCTATTATCTCATAATTGTTTCTTTCCCTAATGCTGTCTGCTTATGTTATTAAATTTGTGATCCCAGTTTCAATACTACTAATTTCCTAATTAATTTGCATTATGTTTTAAATACTACAAAATATTTTGTATGCAAAATAAGTAATTGTAAAACTACAAATTCTGCTTGCTGTCAGGTAGCAAAACTAGTATTTGCAAATACTGTGTAATAGTCTTGATTGGCTGGATAAACAAGTGAATATTGGGTGAAATTTTTAACTGTCAATGCACAAACAAAATTAAGTCTTTACAAAATAAAGTTTTAGATTATTTATTTGAATGTTGAAAATGTAATTTAATTTTAAAAGCATGACAAACTTTTGGTTTTCCAGGTTTAATATTTTATGCAGTTATGTTGTAAGGAGAATTAAGCCATGCATTTTAAAATCTACACCATTATACAAAAAACGTATGTAAAATGTAAAGAAAATCAAGTGTGTTATTATGGCATAAAAGAGAAAATAAAATGGAAGTATCTGTTTTATTGAACAAGTCATAAATATCAAATACAATGTAATATATGATTTAATGGTCCAAGAAGTTTTTTTTTTTTTTTTTTTACAATATTATTGTTTGAGATGGAGAAAAAACTTTTTATAATAAGTACTTTAAAATGATATTAAATCTGAATCTATTGATTTCGGAAAGTAAACAAAAAGCCCTTGCATTATTAGTATTATTATTGGTACTATATTTACTTATGGAATCCAATCAAGATTTAGACACTTTGCAATAAAAGCAAACATATCCGAGACTTCTTCAATGACTTTTGCAGTTGGTTTTCCTGCCCCATGGCCAGCCTTGGTATCCACGTGAATGAGAAGTGGGTTTCTTTGCTTTGGAATCTGACCCACAACATGTTGTAGAGTGGCTATAAACTTGAGAGAATGCAACGGTACTACTCTGTCATCATGATCTGCTGTGAGGAGCAATGTAGATGGATACTGGATTCCATCATCTTTTGGCACTTTGATATTATGAAGTGGGGAATATCTGAAATGTAAAACACAAAATAGGCAAAAAAATAATGAAAAAGGTTTCAATGCATAACCTACAAAACATACACAATACACATTGCCTCTCAGGAGACATAACACATAGATTCTAATATTTCAAACATAGTGACCTTTACGACGGGGAAAACAAATATTCTTATAGTTTGATCTGATAAAAGAATGGTGAAAACGTTCCCAATGCAGCTGACCAAGACAAGGATATTTTCAAGAATTTTTTTTAATTAGTAGTTGAAATTATTCAATTTAATCAGCACTACTGAACCATTTTAAGTTTTAGAAAATAAAGGACATTATGCAGCCTTAAAGGGACACTGAACCCAATTTTTTTATTTCGCGATTCAGATAGAGCATGCAATTTTAAGCAATGTTCTAATTTACTCCTATTATCAATTTTTCTTCGTTCTCTTGTTATCTTTATTTGAAAAAGAAGGCACCTAAGCTTTTTTTTTTAGTTCAGACCTCTGGATAGCACTTTTTTATTGGTGGATGAATGTATCCACCAATCAGCAAGGAAAACCAGGTTGCTCACTAAAAATGGGCCGGCATATAAACTTACATTCTTGTATTTCAAATAAAGATACCAAGAGAATGAAGAAAATTTGATAATAGGAGTAAATTCGAAAGTTGCTTAAAATGTCATGCTATATCTGAATCACGAAAGAAAAAATTTGGGTTCAGTGTCCCTTTAAGACAGCTATGACTTATAAAGAGAGGATGGACATTGTATAGCTTGGTGAAAGGAAATCTATAAATCCTTGTAAGCTTTTTGTCTTCTAATTTTGTTTTTATATTGTAGCTTGATTTAAAAGCTAGAATTACAATATCTATAGTAAAAAAAAAAAAAAAAAAAAAAGATGCTATTTTAAGCTTCCTCCACCTGATTAGATTCTACAATTCCTGATTTACAAGATACATGCAATCTCCTGGGTGTTAGAGAAATATTTCACACTAAATCATTAGGAGGTTTCTTTTATACTCATCTCCTGGAGTGTTTAAGAATTCATAATTGTTCAATTCAAATATTGAACTTTTCTTTATTCAACCTATTTTGAGCATTCACTTTGACCTAATGTCAAAGTCATTTATATTTTAAGCAGAATATTAAAAATTAAACTATTATTTTTCTATCAACTGCTGATAAAAAACAAAGCCATTCCAGACTTGTTTGTGACTCTTTCTATTAAAACTTGCTGAAATAGACATTGCTTTAAGTAAACAAGGAAGTCAAAGGTTGTCATGGAAATATGAGCTTTCTGTGATTCTTTGATATTTTGTTTTAAATAAGCTTTATCCTATATAGTTGTAAATAAATAAATACATTTATATATTATTTATGCTTACCTGATAAATTAATTTATTTCATGGTGGTGAGAGTCCACAATCCATTACTTCTGGTAATTATACTCCTGACCACTAAGAGGAGGCAAAGATCCCAAAATTTCCAGAGCCCTGGAAACTAGTCGGGCGTATAGCCAAGCCAGAAAAGAAGAAAGTAGGGAAAAATAAACAAGAACAACACAAAAGGGAGGAGGGAAAAAAAGAGGTGCATACTCTAGCTACAGCCAGAAAAAAATTATCAAGAGGGAAAATAAATGCGTGGGGGCTAGTGGACTCTCACCACCATGAAAGAAATGAATTTATCAGGTAAGTATAAATTATATTTTCCTTCATAAAGGTGGTGAGAGTCCACAATCCATTACTCCTGGGAACCAATACCCAAGCTGTGGAGTCCACGAGTAATCTGGGCAGGACCAGACTTATATATCCCTGAAAGGATGCATAGATAGCCAAGACATGCTAGTGAGCATCTATGATATGAGCAAAGATCTAGAAACTGCTGTATTTGGGTTTTATTTCTAGTTACCACTTGTCTCACATAACTAATACTTATCAGGTAAGATGACTACAAAACAATACAAAATCTGGGTCAAAAAAGATGAAAAATACAACGCATATTTTAGAATTATTTTTTGGAACATAATGCAATGTAATATCATGCAAACTTTGCTGATGCAGATTGTCAGACTTTAAACTTGCAGTAAGCTCAAAAAGTTACGCTTCTGCGTCCATTGCCTAAAAGGTTGAGCGAGCACCTATTGAACTGAAATTTCTTTATTTGCATTGATAATGCATTGTACAGTCCAAATCGAAACAGTAGTCTTTTCAGGAAAAATAATTTATGGTGTCCCTGTGGAACAACAAACTATTTGTTTTCTTTCAATCTTGTGTTCGGGTAACAAAGTGAAGGTATCTAATCAAATCCTGTCTATATAATGATTTCCCATTAACTTTTCTATTGTCTGTACAGTAAAAAGTATTTTGAAGCAGGAACAGCCTGAAAAAAAAATATTGCTTAGAAAATTCAGTAACTGACTATAACCCCATTTTTTTCTTAGAGTATAAAACATTAGTCTTAAATTGGATATGCTTGAACTACTCATGCAGAAGTTGTAGTACCAGAAACAATATGAAAACATTTACACTTATATAGTCAAAGTGCCTCAGTATAAAAGGTGAATCACAAGGGGGAATAATTTATTTATTTTGAAGGACAAATATAAATAAGTGCTTGAGACAACTGCGTGCCAAATGTTTTTAGTTCCCATTTAACACATGGAATGCCAGAAGTTTTAACTTAAACCTTGTTGATAACTTATGTCACTTCTTGCATGATGTTTAATATCAGATGTGGAAACATTGTGTTGAATCATTAATTTAGAAATGATATCCCTTGCTTTATAATAAACTTAAGGTACTAGAGTTCTTTCTCACTTGCAGTAAGTTTCTAATTTCCAGGATAAGAATATCTAGCAGCTGCAACTTTTATTACTTAGCAACAGAGTCTTAAACCTCAATGTCTGTGAACAGGAGTGATTTACTAGAAAGAGCAACATATTTTCAATAAAAACAGAAACTATAGTTACCAATAATTTTCTTTCATTCGGCATGATGAGAGTCCATATGTGTCTATAAAATGTGGGATATATTTCCTGCCACTAAGAGGAGGTTAAGAACCCTCACAAGAGCTTTAATCCCCCAGCTTCCTTACCCCACTCCGTTTATGTATAGTCAAGCAGAGGAGAGAGACAGAAAAGGTAGGAAAGACAGAAAGCAGTGTTAAGAGGTGCAAATAAGAACTGTCGCCCATATAGCAAAAACCCAAGCAGGTCCTATGGACTATCATCATCCCGAAAGAAAGAAATGTATCGGTAAGTATATATTCTGTTTTCTTTCGTAAGATGATGAGAGTCCTTAGGTGTCCATAACATGTAGGATACAATACTCAAGCTGAGAGTCCATGTTGGGGACGGGTGGGACAAAATAAGGGCAGTTCCTATTTGTCCGACACTGCAGCCTGAAGGACTTTTCTGCCAAAAGCAGCTTCATAAGAAACATAAACATCAAAATGATAAAATTTAGCAAAGGTATGAGAGAAGATCAAGTTACCACCTTGCTAATCTGCGTCATTTTTGAAGGCCCAAATAGTAGATACAGACCTGATAGAATTGGCAGTTACTCTATATGGATGCGGTATTCCCGCAACCAAGTAAGTCTTACGAGTATTCTGCTTTAGCCATGATGCCATGGCCACCGATGTAGCCTTTTGACCCTTTCTAGGACCTGAAAAGTGGACAAGCAAGCTAGAAGTCTGTCTAAAGTCCTTAGTAGCCTGAAGATAAAATTTTAAGGCTCTGACTAAAATTGTGTAGTAGGCGTTCCTTAGGGTTAGAAGCATTTGGACACAAGGGAAGGAACAACAATTTCCTGATTAATATTTTCTGAAGACACTACCCTTGGGAGAAAAATCATATTTAGTCTGGAGGACTGCTTTATCCTGATGAAAGACCAAGGAGGGTGATATGAAGACAGAGCAGATAATTCCGAAACTTTTCTAGTAGAAGAAATGGCTAGAGAAAAAAGAAGAACCTTCCATAACAATAAATTGAGGTCCAGGAAATGCAGAGGCTCAAAGGGGGGACCTTGCAAAAAAGAAAGAACCAGATTAAAATTCCAAGGGGGAGAAATGGGCCTAATAATAGGGTGAAGGCTTGAAAACAAATTGATCCAGTTTGACCATTTTTTTGTGAAACAAAAAACATAATTTATGTAAGAATTTACCTGATAAATTAATTTCTTTCATATTGGCAAGAGTCCATGAGCTAGTGACGTATGGGATATACATTCCTACCAGGAGGGGCAAAGTTTCCCAAACCTCAAAATGCCTATAAATACACCCCCCACCACACCCACAATTCAGTTTAACGAATAGCCAAGAAGTGGGGTGATAAGAAAGGAGCGAAAGCATCAACAAGGAATTGGAATAATTGTGCTTTATACAAAAAAATCATAACCACCATAAAAAGGGTGGGCCTCATGGACTCTTGCCAATATGAAAAAAATTAATTTATCAGGTAAATTCTTACATAAATTATGTTTTCTTTCATGTAATTGGCAAGAGTCCATGAGCTAGTGACGTATGGGATAGCAAATACCCAAGATGTAGAACTCCACGCAAGAGTCACTAGAGAGGGAGGGATAAAAAAAAAGACAGCCAATTCCGCTGAAAAATGAATCCACAACCCAAATCAAAAGTTTTAATCTTTATAATGAAAAAAACTGAAATTCTAAGCAGAAGAATCAAACGGAAACAGCTGCCTGAAGTACCAAAAACTGCTTCTGAAGAAGAGAAAACATCAAAATGGTAGAATTTAGAAAAAGTATGCAAAGAAGACCAAGTTGCTGCTTTGCAAATTTGATCAACAGAAGCTTCATTCTTAAAAGCCCAGGAAGTAGAAACTGACCTAGTAGAATGAGCCGTAATCCTCTGAGGCGGGGATTTACCAGACTCCAAATAAGCACGATGAATCAAAAGCTTTAACCAAGATGCCAAAGAAATGGCAGAAGCCTTCTGACCTTTCGTAGAACCAGAAAAGATAACAAATAGACTAGAAGTCTTTCTGAAATCTTTAGTAGCTTCAACATAATATTTCAAAGCTCTTACCACATCCAAAGAATGTAAAGATCTCTCCAAAGAATTCTTAGGATTAGGACACAACGAAGGAACAACAATTTCTCTACTAATGTTGTTGGAATTCACATCTTTAGGTAAAAATTTAAATGGAGTCCGCAAAACCGCCTTATCCTGCTGAAAAATCAGAAAAGGAGACTCACAAGAAAGAGCAGATAATTCAGAAACTCTTCTAGTAGAAGAGATGGCCAAAAGGAACAATACTTTCCAAGTAAGTAATTTAATGTCCAGAGAATGCATAGGCTCAAACGGAGGAGCCTGTAAAGCCCTCAAAACCAAATGAAGACTCCAAGAAGGAGAGATTGACATAATGACAGGCTTGATACGAACCAAAGCCTGTACAAAACAATGAATATCAGGAAGATTAGCAAATTTTCTGTGGAACAGAACAGAAAGAGCATAGATTTGTCCTTTCAAGGAACTTGCAGACAAACCCTTATCCAAACCATCCTGAAGAAACTGTAAAATTCTAGGAATTCTAAAAGAATGCCAAGAGAATTTATGAGAAGAACACCATGAAATGTAAGTCTTCCAAACTCGGTAATAAATCTTTCTAGACACAGATTTACGAGCCTGTGACATAGTATTAATCACTGAGTCAGAGAAACCTCTATGACTAAGCACTAAGCGTTCAATCTCCATACCTTCAAATTTAAGGATTTGAGATCCTGATGGAAAAACGGGCCTTGAGATAGAAGGTCTGGCCTTAACGGAAGTGGCCAAGGTTGGCAACTGGACATCCGAAAAATATCTGCATACCAAAACCTGTGTGGCCATGCTGGAGCCACCAGCAGTATAAATGAATGCTCCATTATGATTATGGAAGAAGAACTAGAGGCGTAAAGATATAAGCAGGTTGATAACTCCAAGGAAGTGTCAACGCATCCGCTGAGGATCCCTGGACCTGGACAGATACCTGGGAAGTTTCCTGTTTAGATGAGAAGCCATCAGATCTATTTCTGGAAGCCCCCACATCTGAACAATCTGAAAAAAACACATCTGGGTGAAGAGACCACTCTTCCGGATGTAAAGCTTGACGACTAAGAAAATCCGCTACCCAATTGTCTATACCTGGGATATGGACTGCAGAAATTAGACAGGAGCTGGATTCCGCTCCCATGCAAGTATCCGAGATACTTCTTTCATAGCTTGAGGACTGTGAGTCCCACCTTGATGATTGACATACGCCACGGTTGTGACATTGTCTGTCTGAAAACAAATAAACGGTTCTCTCTTCAGAAGAGGTCAAAACTGAAGAGCTCTGAGAATCACACGGAGTTCCAAAATATTGATTGGTAATCTCACCTCTTGAGATTTCCAAACCCCCTGGGCTGTCAGAGATCCACAGACAGCTCCCCAACCTGAAAGACTCGCATCTGTTGTAATCACAGTCCAGGTTGGACGAAAAAAAGAGGCCCCTTTAATTAAACGATGGTGATCTAACCACCAAGTCAGAGATAGTCGAATATTGGTATTTACGGATATTAATTGTGATATCTTTGTATAATCCCTGCACCATTGGCTCAGCATACAAAGCTGAAGAGGTCTCATGTGAAAACGAGCAAAGGAGATTGTGTCCGATGCTGCAGTCATGAGACCTAATACCTCCATGCACATAGCTACTGAAGGGAATGACTGAGACTGACGGTTCCAACAAGCTGAAATCAATTTCAGACGTCTTTTGTCTGTTAGAGACAAAGTCATGGATACTGAATCTATTTGGAATCCAAAAAAGGTTACCCTTGTCTGAGGAATCAAAGAACTTTTTGGTAAATTGATCCTCCAACCATGTCTTTGAAGAAACAACACTAGTTGATTCGTGTGAGATTCTGCAGAATGTAGAGACTGAGCAAGTACCAAGATATTGTCCAAATAAAGAAACACCACACAATACCCCGCTCTCTGATTACAGAGAGTAGGGCACCGAGAACCTTTGAAAAGATCCTTGGAGCTGTTGCTAGGCCAAAAGGAAGAACAACAAATTGGTAATGCTTGTCTAGAAAAGAGAATCTCGGAAACTGATAGTGATCTGGATGAATCGGAATATGAAGATATGCATCCTGTAAGTCTACTGGGGACATATAATGCCCTTGCTGAACAAAAGGCAGAATAGTCCTTATCTTGAATGTTGGTATTCTTACATAACGATTCAAAATTTTTAGATCCAGAACTGGTCTGAAAGAATTCTCTTTCTTTGGAACAATAAACAGATTTGAATAAAACCCCAGACCCCATTCCGGAAAAGGAACTGGCACAATTACCCCAGATAATTCCAGGTCTGAAACACACTTCAGGAAAGCCTGAGCCTTTACTGGGTTCACTGGAATGCGTGAGAGAAAGAAACTTCTCACAGGCAGTCTTACTTTGAAACCTATTCTGTACCCATGAGAAACAATGTTCTGAATCCAATGATTTTGGATTGAATTGATCCAAACATCTTTGTAAAATCTCAGTCTGCCCCCTACCAGCTGCGCTGGAATGAGGGCCACACCTTCATGCGGACTTGGGGGCTGATTTTGATTTTTTAAATGGCTTGGATTTATTCTAGACTGGAGAAGGCTTCCAATTGGAAACCGTTCCTTTAGGGGAAGGGTCAGGTTTCTGTTCCTTATTCTGACGAAAGGAACGAAAATGGTTAGCAGTCCTAAATTTACCCTTAGATTTTTTATCCTGAGGCAAAAAGGCTCTCTTCCCCCCAGTGACAGTTGAAATAATAGAATCCAACTGAGAACCAAATAATTTATTACCTTGGAAAGAGATAGCAACGTTGATTTAGAAGTCATATCAGCATTCCTAGATTTAAGCCATAAAGCTCTTCTAGCTATAATAGCTAAAGACATATACCTGACATAAATTCTAATGATATAAAAAATGGCATCACAAATGAAATTATTAGCATGTTGAATTAGCTTAACAATGCTATACACATTATGATCTGGTACTTGTTGTGCTAAAGTTTCCAACCAAAAAGTTGCAGCCGCAGCAACATCAGCCAAAGAAATAGCAGGTCTAAGAAGATGACCTGAACATAAATAAGCCTTCCTTAGATAAGATTCAAGCTTCCTATCTAAAGGATCTTTAAAAGAAGTACTATCTGCCTTAGGAATAGTAGTACGCTTTGCAATAGTAGAGACGGCCCCATCAACTTTGGGGATCTTTTCCCAAAACTCCAATCTATCAGTCGGCAAAGGGTACAGTTTCTTAAACTTGAAGAAGCAGTAAATTAAGTACCCAGACTATTCCATTCCCTAGAAATCACATCTGAAATAGCATCAGGAACTGGAAAAACCTCTGTAATAACTACATGAGGTTTAAAAAACGAATTTAAACGTTTACTGGTTTTAATATCAAGAGGACTAGTCTCCTCCATATCTAATGCAATCAACAACTCTTTTAATAAAGAACGAATATACTCCATTTTAAATAAGTATGAAGATTTGTCAGTGTCAATATCTGAGGCAGAATCTTCTGAACCAGATAGATCCTCATCAGAGATAGATAAATCAGAATGCTGTCGGTCATTTAAAAATTCATCAAATTTATGAGAAGTTTTAAAAGACCTTTTACGTTTATTAGAAGGTGGTATAACAGACAGAGCCTTCTGAATAGAATTAGAAACAAATTCTCTCACATTAACAGGAATATCCTGAACATTAGATGTTGAAGGAACAACAACAGGTAATGGATTACTACTAATGGAAATATTGTCTGCGTTTGAAAGTTTATCATGACAACTAACACAAACTACAGCCGGAGGAACAGTTACCATAAGTTTACAACAAATGCACTTAGCTTTGGTAGAACCGACATCAGGCAGCAGCATTCCAGAAGTAGATTCTGAGACAGGGTCAGATTGAGACATCTTGCAATAAGTAATAGAAAAAACAACATATAAAGCAAAATTATCAATTTCCTTATATGACAGTTTCAGGAATGGGAAAAAATGCAAACAGAATAAGCCTCTGGAAACCAGAAGCAAAATGAAATAAGGACTTAAATAATGTCAAAAATCTGGCGCCAAGTATGACGCCCACAACTGACAAAATATTTTTTGGCGCCAAGAACGTCTGCAACAAACACGAGCGTCATAGATGACGCAACTACTTGAAAATTCTCGGCGCCAACTAAGACGACGGAAATGACGAAATTACGTCAACAAAAGTAATTCTCGCGCCAAAAAAGTCTTGCGCAAAAAATGACGCAATAAATTATAGGATTTTGCGCTCCCGCGAGCCTAACAGCCCGCAATTTAGAAAAGAAAGTCAATTTGAAAAATTTTCAGGTAAGAAAAAAGGTTTTTTTTTTTTTCATATGCATTTCCCAAAATGAAACTGACAGTCTGTAAGAAGGAAATATACTGATTAACCTGAATCATGGCAAATATAAGTATAAAACATATATTTAGAACTTTACATATAAAGTGCCAAACCATAGCTGAGAGTGTCTTAAATAAAAGAAAACATACTTACCAAAAGACACTCATCTACATAAAGTAGATAGCCAAACCAGTACTGCAACGAGAATCAGTAGAGGTAATGGTATATAAAAGTATATAGTCGATCTGAAAAGGGAGGTAGGAGATGAATCTCTATGACCGATAACAGAGAACCTATGAAATAGATCCCCGTTAGGATGACCATTGAATTCAATAGGTAATACTCCCTTCACATCCCTCTGTCATTCACTGCACTCTGAGAGGAACCGGGCTTCAGCATGCTGAGAAGCGCATATCAACGTAGAATCTAGCACAAACTTACTTCACCACCTCCATAGGAGGCAAAGTTTGTAAAACTGAATTGTGGGTGTGGTGGGGGGTGTATTTATAGGCATTTTGAGGTTTGGGAAACTTTGCCCCTCCTGGTAGGAATGTATATCCCATACGTCACTAGCTCATGGACTCTTGCCAATTACATGAAAGAAAAGATAATGCAGAAATCTGACCCTTTAAAGAACTAACCGATAAACTTTTATCCAGTCCATCCTGAAGGAACAGAAGAATTCTGGGGATTCTAAAAGATTATCAAGAGAAACCTCTAGAAGAACACCAAAGAAAGTAAGCCTTCAAATTCAGGGATTTCAGATCAAGATGATACAAGGGTTCTTGAAACAGCATATCTTTCTTTAGGGGTAGAGCCCATGGAGGAAAGTATGACATCTGAATTATGTCCCCATACCAAGTTCTGCGTGGCCACCCTGAAGCTATGAGAATTACAGAAGCCGACTACTGTTTAATTTGATTTGAAGAAAATACAGAGAAAATAGATAGTCTAGATGAATGTTCCAAGGGCAGACTAGAGCATCTATCATGTGAGCTCTTGAATCTCTTGGCCTGGAGCAATAAACTGGAGTTTGCAGTTCAAAATGGACACCATGAGATCTATTTCTGAAAGATCACACATCAGGACTAATTGATCAAACACATCATGATGAACAGACCATACCCTGGATGGGCTGACTGACAATTTAGGTAATCTGCTACCCAATTGTTCACTCTCCAAATGTGAATGGACGATAGGGTGCAGTGGTTTGCCTCTGCCCAAGACAGAATGCGAGATACCTCTCACATAGACGAGGGATTTAGAGTCCCTCCCTGATAAGGGATGTACTCCACAGCAGTGACGTTGTCTGACTGGAATCAGGATATGCATTCTTTAAGTCTATGGTTGTCATAAATTCACCCTCGTTTCCGTTTTGAAAGAGGGTACACAAATAAATGTGATCAGAGTCTTATATAAATCCTGTCCCTATTGACAGATTGTAAAAAGTTGGATCACTCCCTTTACAGCCGCATTTACAGGATCCTTTGGAACGTGAGACAGATGAAATTGTTCCCAGAATGGTCTGGTGCGAGCGCCTATGCGATAGCCCTGGGATATAATTTTGAGAACCCAGGAATGCTGAACTGATTGAGACCAGGCCTTCTGAAACCGAATCAATTTGCCCTCTACTAGAAGATCTTCTGGACAGGGGGCCAACCATTCATGCAGATTTCTGATTTAAATTGGGCTTTTTGGTCTGTTTGTTCATAGACCGAGAAGATAAAGGTTTCCAGGAAGGCTTTAAGGATTCAGACTTCTGGTTGGATGGGGATTTTTGATCTCTAGGGGGGCGAAAGGAATGAAAACTATTTGTTTGTACTTCCCTTTAGACTTTTTGTACTGAGGTAGAAAAGCCCCCTTTCCCCCAATGACAGTTTTGATAATAAAATCCAATTCTGATCCAAAAACATCTTTCCTTCCAAATGGACTGATATTAGCCTATTCTTAGAGACCATATCAGCTGACCAAGATTTAAGACATAAAGCTCTCCTTAATAAAACAGCAATGGACATATTTTGACATCTCTGAAATACTCAAAGACAGAAGGAGTTGTACCCAGTCAGGACCAGCCTGAAACCAAGGACCCCAGCACTGTCAAGGCCACATATAATCTCCCCCAATGATGGAGGGATAAAGAACAGTCAGACAGACTTTTGTAAACAGTGTGACCTCAAAATCGCGAGTATCAATTCCAGAGAAGAAAGTTCCCGAAGGAAAATCACACCACAACATAAGCTTTAGACCAAATAAACATCCTCCTCACTGGATAAAAATAAAAGATAAGGCAACCCGTAGGTTATCGCCCAGGAAGAACAGACAGACCCGCAGGACCAGCCCAACAGGGGTCTGAGACTTCCAAGCTCAGAACTGAAAAAAGGATACACAAATAACAAAGACTATAAGAAGATTACTTCATCCCCTTATATCTATGTATGCAAGCCAGTCGAAGAGTAAGACTGAGAATCCCCAGACCCATTAAGAGTGGGATCCTCCAGCAACAACAAAAACATGCCTTAGTAGAACACAAAGGCGCGCCAGTCTATAATGAAAGGTGCAATATACCTCCGCTGGGACAAAAGGAAACACCGCTCCCCTGGAAGGCTGAACTGGACCAGGGGATCCCACACCTGACGAGCCCCGGTTAACGAAACAAACAATATTTTTGTAAGCACTGCAGACGCACCAGCGCCAAAGATATGGCCATGCGGAACAGTGTCGTAAGCTCCAATGGAAACAGGCCACACTCCCTAGAAAGGATAAGTAGCGTTTGGGTTATCTGCATGTGTAGTAAGAGTTGGTGGTAGGGAACTCGTCTTGTGAGAAACAGAATCCCCAGAGGTGGATGGCTCAGTGGGCACCTGATTCTCCGATCCCGAGGAACAGAGCACTCTAAAACAGCATTCGGAACATAACAACTGATGAGCGTGTATCACCCGGGCCAATTCATATTCTTTGCAATAAGAGTCTGAATCAGAGACATCCATCTCCAAGAATCCTCCATAACTGGGACACTGCCACCTCCAGAGAACCAGAAACCAGCGGACCAGGATTTCTCCTTTGCCACGCGGTCAAGAAAGCGGAAATAGAGTCACAAGGTAAACCATGCAGTCCATGCAAAAGCGTGCCCAACCGAAAAGGCTGTGTCACTAGACACAGGCCGTTATGTTCCAAAATAGCCATGAGCCGAATCAACACTACACAGTAGCAAATAGAATCACAAACATTATTAGAAACCCCCCTGTTCAAAAATCCCCCTCAGGAGATATTAACCCTTAATTCCTAGATACAAAAAGGAGCCTCACTGAGACCCTATGTTAAAGTTATCCCCGAAAGGTTGTAGTCCCTCTCGGATAAACAGTTGAAATTACAATACATCCATGATGAAAGTAAAATGAAGCAATCTTACCGGAATCTACGCCGTGGAATAGGAACACGGCCCTTCAAGTGTGACAGATAGTAGCGTCACTTCTGCCATGGACTTGAGAGAAAAAGCAGGCAGTGAAATTTGTCAACGCTGACTGCTTGTGGAGCTGTTAATATGAGTCGGGATGGTTTCACAGAAGGACTCTCCCTGCATTCCTGGACTCTAACCTTCATCCATGTTCTCACTGAGAGGCTGACTACTTAAAACTCCAGTCCCATGCCGAAGAGTACTACCCTCCATAAGAAAACTTCTGACACTTCTCTGCCAACCTCCTGGGACGAAAGGCAAAGAATGACTGGGGGATGAGTGAAGTGGGTGGAGTATTTAAGCCTTTGGCTGGGGTGTCTTTGCCTCCTCCTGGTGGCCAGGTTCTGAATGCAGCTGTGGATTCTTTCCATTTATGAAGAAAAACATAATTTATGCTTACCTGATAAATTTATTTCTCTTGTGGTGTATCCAGTCCACGGATCATCCATTACTTGTGGGATATTCTCCTTCCCAACAGGAAGCTGCAAGAGAACCACCCACAGCAGAGCTGTCTATATAGCTCCTCCTCTCCCTGCCACCTCCAGTCATTCGACCGAAGACAAGCAAAAGAAAGGGGAAACCATAGGGTGCAGTGGTGACTGAAGTTTAAAAATAAAATATACCTGCCTTAAAATGACAGGGCGGGCCGTGGACTGGATACACCACTAGAGAAATAAATTTATCAGGTAAGCATAAATTATGTTTTCTCTTGTAAGGTGTATCCAGTCCACGGATCATCCATTACTTGTGGGATACCAATACCAAAGCTATAGGACACGGATGAAGGGAGGGACAAGGCAGGTACTTAAACAGAAGCTACCACTGCCTGCAAAACCTTTCTCCCAAAAATAGCCTCCGAAGAAGCAAAAGTATCAAATTTATAGAACTTTGAAAAAGTATGAAGCGAAGACTAAGTCGCCGCCTTACAAATCTGTTCAACAGAAGCCTCATTCTTAAAAGCCCATGTGGAAGCTACCGCTCTAGTAGAATGAGCTGTAATCCTTTCAGGAGGCTGCTGGCCAGCAGTCTCATAAGCTAAGAGTATTATACTCCTTAGCCAAAACGAAAGAGAAGTTGCCGAAGCCTTTTGGCCTCTCCTCTGTCCAGAGTAGACAACAAACAATGCAGATGTTTGGCGAAAATCTTTAGTAGCTTGTAAATAAAACTTTAAAGCACGAACCACGTCAAGATTGTGTAATAAACGTTCCTTCTTTGAAGGAGGATTAGGACACAGTGACGGAACAACAATCTCCTGATTGATATTCTTATTAGATACCACCTTAGGTAAAAACCCAGGTTTGGTACGCAAAACTACCTTATCTGCATGGAAGATCAGATAAGGGGAATCACACTGTAAGGCAGATAACTCAGAAACTCTACGAGCCGAGGAGATAGCTACCAAAAACAGAACTTTCCAAAATAAAAGCTTGATATCTATGGAATGCAAGGGTTCAAACGGAACCCCTTGAAGAACTTTAAGAACTAAATTTAAACTCCATGGAGGAGCAACAGGTTTAAACACAGGCTTGATTCTAACTAAAGCCTGACAAAATGCCTGAACATCTGGAACATCCGCCAGACGCTTGCGCAAAAGAATAGACAAAGCAGAAATCTGTCTCTTTAAGGAACTCGCTGACAAACCCTTCTCCAATCCATCTTGGAGAAAAGACAATATCCTAGGAATCCTGACCTTACTCCATGAGTAACCCTTGGATTCATACCAATGAAGATATTTACACCATATCTTATGATAGATTTTCCTGGTGACAGGATTCCGTGCCTGAATTAAGGTATCAATGACTGACTCGGAGAAGCCACGCTTTGATAAAAACATAATTTATGCTTACCTGATAAATTCCTTTCTTCTGTAGTGTGATCAGTCCACGGGTCATCATTACTTCTGGGATATTACTCCTCCCCAACAGGAAGTTCAAGAGGATTCACCCAGCAGAGCTGCATATAGCTCCTCCCCTCTACGTCACTCCCAGTCATTCGACCAAGGACCAACGAGAAAGGAAAAGCCAAGGGTGAAGTGGTGACTGGAGTATAAATTAAAAAATATTTACCTGCCTTAAAAACAGGGCGGGCCGTGGACTGATCACACTACAGAAGAAAGGAATTTATCAGGTAAGCATAAATTATGTTTTCTTCTGTTAAGTGTGATCAGTCCACGGGTCATCATTACTTCTGGGATACCAATACCAAAGCAAAAGTACACGGATGACGGGAGGGATAGGCAGGCTCTTTATACAGAAGGAACCACTGCCTGAAGAACCTTTCTCCCAAAAATAGCCTCCGAAGAAGCAAAAGTGTCAAATTTGTAAAATTTGGAAAAAGTATGAAGCGAAGACCAAGTTGCAGCCTTGCAAATCTGTTCAACAGAGGCCTCATTCTTGAAGGCCCAAGTGGAAGCCACAGCTCTAGTAGAATGAGCTGTAATTCTTTCAGGAGGCTGCTGTCCAGCAGTCTCATAAGCTAAACGAATTATGCTACGAAGCCAAAAAGAAAGAGAGGTAGCGGAAGCTTTTTGACCTCTCCTCTGCCCAGAGTAAATGACAAACAGAGAAGACGTTTGTCGAAATTCCTTAGTTGCCTGTAAGTAAAATTTTAGAGCACGGACTACATCCAGGTTGTGCAGTAGACGTTCCTTCTTTGAAGAAGGATTTGGGCATAAAGAAGGAACAACAATCTCTTGATTGATATTCCTGTTAGTAACTACCTTAGGTAAGAACCCAGGTTTAGTACGCAGGACTACCTTATCCGAATGAAAAATCAAATAAGGAGAATCACAATGTAAGGCTGATAATTCAGAGACTCTTCGAGCCGAGGAAATAGCCATTAAAAATAGAACTTTCCAAGATAACAACTTTATATCAATGGAATGAAGGGGTTCAAACGGAACGCCCTGTAAAACATTAAGAACAAGGTTTAAACTCCATGGTGGAGCAACAGTTTTAAACACAGGCTTAATTCTGGCCAAAGCCTGACAAAAAGCCTGGACGTCAGGAACTTCTGACAGACGTTTGTGTAACAGAATGGACAGAGCTGAGATCTGTCCCTTTAATGAACTAGCAGATAAACCCTTTTCTAAACCTTCTTGTAGAAAAGACAATATCCTAGGAATCCTAACCTTACTCCAAGAGTAACCTTTGGATTCACACCAATATAGGTATTTACGCCATATCTTATGGTAAATCTTTCTGGTAACAGGTTTCCTAGCCTGTATTAAGGTATCAATAACTGACTCAGAAAATCCACGTCTTGATAAAATCAAGCGTTCAATTTCCAAGCAGTCAGCTTCAGAGAAGTTAGATTTTGATGTTTGAAGGGACCCTGTATCAGAAGGTCCTGTTTCAGAGGTAGAGACCAAGGTGGACAGGATGACATGTCCACCAGGTCTGCATACCAAGTCCTGCGTGGCCACGCAGGTGCTATTAGAATCACTGATGCTCTCTCTTGTTTGATTCTGGCAATCAATCGAGGAAGCAACGGGAAGGGTGGAAACACGTAAGCCATCCTGAAGTCCCAAGGTGCTGTCAGAGCATCTATCAGGACTGCTCCTGGATCCCTGGATCTGGACCCGTAACGAGGAAGCTTGGCGTTCTGTCGAGACGCCATGAGATCTATCTCTGGTTTGCCCCAACGTCGAAGTATTTGGGCAAAGACCTCCGGATGAAGTTCCCACTCCCCCGGATGAAAAGTCTGACGACTTAAGAAATCCGCCTCCCAGTTCTCCACTCCCGGGATGTGGATTGCTGACAGGTGGCAAGAGTGAGACTCTGCCCAGCAAATTATCTTTGATACTTCCATCATAGCTAGGGAGCTTCTTGTCCCTCCCTGATGGTTGATGTAAGCTACAGTCGTGATGTTGTCCGACTGAAACCTGATGAACCCCCGAGTTGTCAACTGGGGCCAAGCCAGGAGGGCATTGAGAACTGCTCTCAATTCCAGAATGTTTATTGGCAGGAGACTCTCCTCCTGACTCCATTGTCCCTGAGCCTTCAGAGAATTCCAGACGGCACCCCAACCTAGAAGGCTGGCGTCTGTTGTTACAATTGTCCAGTCTGGTCTGCTGAATGGCATCCCCCTGGACAGATGTGGCCGAGAAAGCCACCATAGAAGAGAATTTCTGGTCTCTTGATCCAGATTCAGAGAAGGGGATAAGTCTGAGTAATCCCCATTCCACTGACTTAGCATGCACAGTTGCAGTGGTCTGAGGTGTAAGCGTGCAAAGGGTACTATGTCCATTGCCGCTACCATTAAGCCGATTACCTCCATGCATTGAGCCACTGACGGGTGTTGAATGGAATGAAGGGTGCGGCAAGCACTTTGAAGTCTTGTTAGCCTGTCCTCTGTCAGGTAAATCTTCATTTCTACAGAATCTATAAGAGTCCCCAGGAAGGGAACTCTTGTGAGTGGAACGAGTGAACTTTTCTTTTCGTTCACCTTCCATCCATGTGACCTTAGAAATGCCAGCACTAACTCTGTATGAGACTTGGCAGTTTGAAAGCTTGAAGCTTGTATCAGAATGTCGTCTAGGTATGGAGCTACCGAGATTCCCCGCGATCTTAGTACCGCCAGAAGAGCACCCAGAACCTTTGTGAAGATTCTTGGAGCTGTAGCCAATCCGAATGGAAGAGCCACAAACTGGTAATGCCTGTCTAGGAAGGCAAACCTTAGGTACCGATAATGATCTTTGTGAATCGGTATGTGAAGGTAAGCATCTTTTAAATCTACAGTGGTCATGTATTGACCCTCTTGGATCATAGGTAAAATTGTCCGAATAGTCTCCATCTTGAACGATGGAACTCTTAGGAATTTGTTTAGGATCTTTAAGTCCAGGATTGGTCTGAAAGTTCCCTCTTTTTTGGGAACCACAAACAGATTTGAGTAAAACCCCTGTCCCTGTTCCGATCGTGGAACTGGATGGATTACTCCCATTAACAAGAGCTCTTGTACGCAGCGTAGAAACGCCTCTTTCTTTGTCTGGATTGTTGACAATCTTGACAGATGAAATCTCTCTCTTGGAGGAGAGTATTTGAAGTCCAGAAGGTATCCCTGAGATATTATCTCTAGCGCCCAGGGATCCTGAACATCTCTTGCCCAAGCCTGGGCGAAGAGAGAAAGTCTGCCCCCCACTAGATCTGATCCCGGATCGGGGGCCCTCAATTCATGCTGTTTTAGGGGCAGCAGCAGGTTTCCTAGTCTGCTTGCCCTTGTTCCAGGACTGGTTAGGTTTCCAGCCTTGTCTGTAGCGAGCAACAGCTCCTTCCTGTTTTGGTGCAGAGGAAGTTGATGCTGCTCCTGCTTTGAAATTACGAAAGGAACGAAAATTAGACTGTCTAGTCTTGGCTTTGGCTTTGTCCTGAGGCAGGGCATGGCCTTTACCTCCTGTAATGTCAGCGATAATCTCTTTCAACCCGGGCCCGAATAAGGTCTGCCCTTTGAAAGGTATATTAAGCAATTTAGACTTAGAAGTAACATCAGCTGACCAGGATTTTAGCCACAGCGCCCTGCGTGCCTGAATGGCGAATCCTGAATTCTTCGCCGTAAGTTTAGTAAGATGTACTACGGCCTCCGAAATGAATGAATTAGCTAGTTTAAGGACTCTAAGCCTGTCCGTAATGTCGTCCAGAGTAGCTGAACCAATGTTCTCTTCCAGAGACTCAATCCAGAATGCCGCTGCAGCCGTGATCGGCGCAATGCATGCAAGGGGTTGCAATATAAAACCTTGTTGAACAAACATTTTCTTAAGGTAACCCTCTAACTTTTTATCCATTGGATCTGAAAAAGCACAGCTATCCTCCACCGGGATAGTGGTACGCTTAGCTAAGGTAGAAACTGCTCCCTCCACCTTAGGGACCGTTTGCCATAAGTCCCTTGTGGTGGCGTCTATTGGAAACATTTTTCTAAATATCGGAGGGGGTGAGAACGGCACACCGGGTCTATCCCACTCCTTAGTAACAATTTCAGTAAGTCTCTTAGGTATAGGAAAAACCTCAGTACTCGTCGGTACCGCAAAATATTTATCCAACCTACACATTTTCTCTGGTATTGCAACTGTGTTACAATCATTCAGAGCCGCTAACACCTCCCCTAGTAATACACGGAGGTTTTCCAGTTTAAATTTAAAATTTGAAATATCTGAATCCAGTCTGTTTGGATCAGAACCGTCACCCACAGAATGAAGTTCTCCGTCCTCATGTTCTGCCACCTGTGACGCAGTGTCTGACATGGCCCTAATATTATCAGCGCACTCTGTTCTCACCCCAGAGTGATCACGCTTACCTCTTAGTTCTGGTAATTTAGCCAAAACCTCAGTCATAACAGTAGCCATATCCTGTAATGTGATTTGTAATGGCCGCCCAGATGTACTCGGCGCTACAATATCACGCACCTCCCTCTGAGCGGGAGATGTAGGTACTGACACGTGAGGCGAGTTAGTCGGCATAACTCTCCCCTCGTTGTTTGGTGAAATTTGTTCAATTTGTACAGATTGATTTTTATTTAAAGTAGCATCAATACAGTTAGTACATAAATTTCTATTGGGCTCCACTTTGGCATTGCAACAAATGACACAGGTATCATCCTCTGAATCAGACATGTTTAACACACTAGCAAATAAACTTGCAACTTGGAAATACAATTCAATTAGAATAATATTAAAATGTACTGTGCCTTTAAGAAGCACAGAAGATCTATGACAGTTGAAAATTAATAAATTGAAACAGTTATAGCCTCAATCCTTGTAAACAACACAACTTTAGCAAAGGTTTAATCCCATTAGCAAAGATAACAAATTCTGAAAGCAGGAAACAAATTACAGAATAAACGTTTTTTATCTCAGTCAAACTATAATTCTCACAGCTCTGCTGAGAGAAATTACCTCCCTCAAAATAAGTTTGAAGACCCCTGAGCTCTGTAGAGATGAACCGGATCATGCAGGGAATACAATGAGTTGCTGACTGAAATATTTGATGCATAGAAAAAGCGCCAAAAAACGGCCCCTCCCCCTCACACACAGCAGTGAGGGAGAACAGAAACTGTCAGAAAAACAGATTAAGCAACTGCCAAGTGGAAAAATAGTGCCCAAACATTTATTCACACAGTACCTCAGCAAATGAAAACGATTTTACATTCCAGCAAAAACGTTAAACATAATCTCTAGTTATTAAACAGCTTTATGTATTTCTTACAGTGTAATTCTAGTGAAGTACCATTCCCCAGAATACTGAAGTGTAAAGTATACATACATGACATTATATCGGTATGGCAGGATTTTCTCATCAATTCCATTGTCAGAAAATAAAAACTGCTACATACCTCTATGCAGATTCATCTGCCCGCTGTCCCCTGATCTGAAGTTTACCTCACTCCTCAGATGGCCGAGAACAGCAATATGATCTTAACTACTCCGGCTAAAATCATAGCAAAACTCTGGTAGATTCTTCTTCAAACTCTGCCAGAGAGGTAATAACACACTCCGGTGCTATTTTAAAATAACAAACTTTTGATTGAAGATATAAAACTAAGTATAATCACCATAGTCCTCTCACACATCCTATCTAGTCGTTGGGTGCAAGAGAATGACTGGGAGTGACGTAGAGGGGAGGAGCTATATGCAGCTCTGCTGGGTGAATCCTCTTGCACTTCCTGTTGGGGAGGAGTAATATCCCAGAAGTAATGATGACCCGTGGACTGATCACACTTAACAGAAGAAATCAAGCGTTCAATCTCCAGGCAGTCAGTCGCAGAGAAATTAGATTTGGATGGTTGAAAGGACCCTGAAGTAGAAGGTCCTGTCTTAGAGGCAGAGTCCATGGTGGAAAGGATGACATGTCCACCAGATCTGCATACCAAGTCCTGCGTGGCCACGCAGGTGCTATCAAAATCACTGATGCTGTCTCCTGCTTGATCTTGGCAATCAGACGAGGGAGCAGAGGAAACGGTGGAAACACATAAGCCAGGTTGAAGGACCAAGGCGCTGCTAGAGCATCTATCAGCGCTGCCTTGGGATCCCTGGACCTGGACCCGTAACAAGGAAGCTTGGCGTTCTGTCGAGACGCCATGAGATCCAGTTCTGGTTTGCCCCAACGTTGAATCAACTGTGCAAATACCTCTGGATGGAGCTCCCACTCCCCCGGATGAAAGGTCTGTCGACTTAGAAAATCCGCCTCCCAGTTCTCTACTCCTGGGATATGGATAGCTGATAGATGGCAAGAGTGAATCTCTGCCAAACGAATTATCTTTGAAACCTCCAACATCGCTAGGGAACTCTTTGTTCCCCCTTGATGGTTGATGTAAGCTACAGTCGCGATGTTGTCCGACTGAAATCTGATGAACCTCATTGTCGCTAGCTGAGGCCAAGCCTGAAGAGCATTGAATATCGCTCTTAGTTCCAGAATGTTTATCGGGAGGAGAACCTCCTCCTGAGTCCACGATCCCTAAGCCTTCAGGGAGTTCCAGACTGCCCCCCAGCCCAGAAGGCTGGCATCTGTAGTTACTATTGTCCAATCTGGCCTGCGAAAGGTCATACCTTTGGACAGATGGACCCGAGATAGCCACCAGAGAAGAGAATCCCTGGTCTCTTGATCCAGATTTAGTAGAGGGGACAAATCTGTGTAATCCCCATTCCACTGACTGAGCATGCAGAGTTGTAGCGGTCTGAGATGTAGGCGGGCAAACGGAACTATGTCCATTGCTGCTACCATTAAGTCGATTACTTTCATACACTGAGCCACCGAAGGGCGAGAAGTAGAATAAAGAACATGGCAAGAATTTAGAAGTTTTGATAACCTGGACTCTGTCAGGTAAATCCTCATTTCTACAGAATCTATCAGAGTTCCCAGAAAGGAAACTCTTGTGAGAGGGGATAGAGAACTCTTCTTTTCGTTCACCTTCCACCCATGCGACCTCAGGAATGCCAGAACGAGGTCCGTATGAGACTAGGCAATTTGGAAATTTGACGTCTGTATCAGAATGTCGTCTAAGTAAGGGGCTACTGCTATGCCCCGCAGTCTTAGGACCGCCAGAAGTGACCCCAGAACCTTCGTAAAGATTCTTGGAGCTGTAGCTAATGCAAAGGGAAGAGCCACAAACTGGTAATGCCTGTCTAGGAAGGCAAACCTGAGAAACCGATGATGATCTTTGTGTATCGGAATGTGAAGATAAGCACCCTTTAAGTCCACAGTAGTCATGTATTGACCCTCCTGGATCATAGGTAGGATGGTTCGAATAGTCTCCATCTTGAATGATGGGACCCTGAGAAACTTGTTTAGGATCTTGAGATCTAATATTTGTCTGAAGGTTCCCTCTTTTTTGGGAACCACAAATAGATTTGAATAGAAACCTTGACCCTGTTCCTCCTTTGGAACTGGGTGGATCACTCCCATAACTTGGAGGTCTTGAACACAATGTAAGAATGCCTCTCTCTTTATCTGGTTTGCAGATAATTGTGAAAGGTGAAACCTCCCTTTTGGAGGGGAAGCTCTGAAGTCCAGAAGATATCCCTGGGACACAATTTCCAACGCCCAGGGATCCTGGACATCTCTTCCCCAAACCTGGGCGAAGAGAGAAAGTCTGCCCCCTACTAGATCCGTTACCGGATCGGGGGCCAATCCTTCATGCTGTCTTAGAGGCAGCAGCAGGTTTCTTGGCCTGCTTACCTTTGATCCAAGTCTGGTTAGGCATCCAGACCGGCTTGGACTGGGCAAAATTTCCCTCTTGTTTTGTATTAGAGGAAGTTGATGCCGCACTCGTCTTGAAGTTTCGAAAGGCACGAAAATTAGTTTGTTTGGTCCTTAACTTGTTAGACCTATCCTGAGGAAGGGCATGACCTTTTCCTCCAGTAATATCAGAAATTATCTCCTTCAATCCAGGCCCGAATAGGGTCTGCCCCTTGAAGGGAATATTAAGAAGCTTAGACTTTGAAGTAACGTCAGCTGACCATTATTTAAGCCATAGTGCCCTACGCGCCTGAATAGCAAAACCAGAATTCTTAGCCGTTAGTTTAGTTAAATGAACAATGGCATCAGAAACAAATGAATTGGCTAGCTTAAGTGCTCTAAGCTTGTCAAGTATATCATCCAATGGGGTCTCTACCTGTAAGGCCTCTTCCAGAGACTCAAACCAGAAGGCCGCAGCAGCAGTGACCGGGGCAATGCATGCAAGAGGCTGTAGAATAAAACCTTGTTGAATAAACATTTTCTTAAGGTAACCCTCTAACTTTTTATCCATTGGATCTAAGAAAGCACAACTGTCCTCGACAGGGATAGTAGTACGCTTAGCTAGAGTAGAAACTGTTTCCTCCACCTTAGGGACCGTTTGCCATAAGTCCCGTGTGGCAGAATCTATGGGAAACATTTTCTTAAAGACAGGAGGGGGAGAGAACGGAACACCTGGTCTATCCCATTCCTTAGTAATAATCTCTGAAAACCTTTTAGGTATTGGAAAAACATCAGTGTAAACAGGCACTGCATAGTATTTATCCAATCTGCACATTTTCTCTGGCACTATAATGGTGTCACAGTCATTCAGAGTAGCTAAAACCTCCCTGAGCAACACGCGGAGGTGTTCAAGCTTAAATTTAAATGTTGACATATCAGAATCAGGTTGAAGCATCTTCCCTGAGTCTGAAAAATCACCCGCAGAAAGAAGCTCTCCTTCCTCAGCTTCTGCATATTGTGAGGGGGTATCAGACATAGCTACTAAAGCGTCAGAGTGCTCTGTATTCCTTCTAACACCAGAGCTGTCTCGCTTTCCTCGTAACCCAAGTAGTCAGGATAATACCGCTGAAAGGGTATTATCCATGACTGTCGCCATGTCTTGTAAAGTAACCGCCATGGGCGCGCTAGATGTACTTGGCGCCTCTTGAGCGGGAGTCCCTTGAGCGGGAGTTAAAGGTTCTGACACGTGAGGCGAGTTAGTCGGCATAACTTCCCCCTTGTCAGTTTCCTCTAGTGATAAATCTTTTAAAGACAGAATATGGTCTTTATAACAAAGTGAAATCAGTACATTTGGTAAACATTCTAAGAGGGGGTTCCACCATGGCTTCTAAACATAATGAACAAGGAGTTTCCTCTATGTCAGACATGTTTAAACAGACTAGCAAAGAGACCAGCAAGCTTGGAAAACACTTTAATGAAAGTAAACAAGCAAAAAATAAAAACGGTACTGTGCCTTTAAGAAAAATAAAAAAGGTCAGAATTTGAAAAACAGCGATAAAAAGCAGTAAATCAAACACAATTTTTACAGTGTGTATAATAGGCTAACAGAGCATTGCACCCACTTGCAAATGGATGATTAACCCCTTAGTTTAAAAAACGGATAAAAAAAACGAAATAAACGTTTTTTAACAGTCACAACAAACTGCCACAGCTCTGCTGTGGCCCTACCTTCCCATACAATCGACTTTGGAAAGCACAAAAACCCTTCAGAGAGGTCCTAAGCATTCAGGGGACTCCTTCAGGGAAACTGGATGTCTCACACTGCAAAATCTAATGCGCATTTAGGCGCGAAATTAGGCCCCTCCCACTTATGTATTCACAGTGAGAGGCCAAACAAAACTATCCCTAGGCAAAAATAAGCCAGCCATGTGGAAAAAACTAAGCCCCAATAAAGTTTTATCACCAATATTCATATAAAAAACATTTAAGCACTTCCAGCAAACTTTTTATATGTCAGAAATCTGAAAAATAATAAGAGTATTACCTCTAACAGCAAGCATGATACTAGTTGTTGTTAAATCACTGTAATCAGGCTTGCCTCAGATAAATCCGGTATTAACAGCATTTTCTAGAATTTACATTTCTCTAGAAAAATTTAAACTGCACATACCTCATAGCAGGAAACCCTGCACGCCATTCCCCAGCTGAAGTTACCTCTCTCTTCAGTTATGTGTGAGAACGGCAATGGATCTTAGTCACAACCTGCTAAGATCATTAAAGACCACAGGCAGACTCTTCTTCTACTTTCTGCCTGAGGCTAAAATAGTACAACTCCGGTACCATTTGAAAATAACAAACTTTTAAATGAAGATAAACTAAATAAAAACACCACATCTCTAGCTACTTCCTTTCTTGTCGAGAGCTGCAAGAGAATGACTGGAGGTGGCAGGGAGAGGAGGAGCTATATAGACAGCTCTGCTGTGGGTGGTTCTCTTGCAGCTTCCTGTTGGGAAGGAGAATATCCCACAAGTAATGGATGATCCGTGGACTGGATACACCTTACAAGAGAAATCTTGTTCTTTTTAGATATTGCAATCTTATCAAAGCATGTGGAACAGAGTTGAGTAGACGGATCAACCGGGATCTCCTCACAGTAGACACAGTTATTAGGTTTAATTAAAGAAGGAGTACCCTCTAACATATCAGAGTCCTCCATAGCTTGCGCCTTTATTACGGACTAGATATAAATTAAATGGCACCTTTATACCCAATGGCCAAGGCACTCACCACCTTCTATGACCCAGACCACAGAGAAAACGCTTTGTCTCCTGCAACAACCGGTCAAGAAAGAGGAAGTTGAAGAGGCCACACCCGGTCACATGGAGTGCCATGCAGGACTGCTCCTGCACTAAAAAGAAAACGCGCCAAAAAAAAGGCAGCGCCATATTTCCACAAAAAACCTAACTATTTGCACATTGACAGAGCCTCATCTCACACGTCGCAGCATCAAACACAATAAACAATAGACAATATTGTGCACAACCCCCCCCCCCATTTAATAACCTCTATTCCTGGTATATTAACCCTTGATTCTATACAGATAAAATGAGACACACTGTGACCCTGTCTTCTTACGACGTTATCATATAGGTATAAATGAAACAAGCTTACCAGAATCTTTGCCGTGAAACAGGAACACGTCCTTCCAAGTGTGACAGGTTAGTAGCATCGCTCCTGACATGGACTTGAGAACAGAAAGCAGGCAGCAAAACTCGTCAACGCTGATTGCTTATGGAGCCGTTAATCTGAGTCGGGATGGTTTGCAGAAAGACTCTACCTGCATCTCCGGACTCTAGTCCCATTGCGAAGAGTACTACCCTCCATAAGAGACTACTCTGAATCTTCCAACTCTTCTCTGCCAACCTTCTGTGACGAAAGGCAAAGAATGACTGGGGGGTGAGGGGGAGTGGGGGAGGTATTTAAGCCTTTGGGTGGGGTGTCTTTGCCTCCTCCTGGTGGCCAGGTTCTTAATTCCCACAAGTAATGAATGAAGCAGTGGACTCTCCTCCCATTAAGATGGAAACCTATTCAAAAATTTTGGGAAAGAATTTGCTTCACTGAGGCACTTTCATTATTTTTTGCAAAAGGATTTTTACTCCAGCCTCTGAAGTTCTGAAAGCCAAGAACATGCTTTAACCTGTCTACTGGAAGAGGATTTACCTGAGTATCTGGAACTTCAGATATCCGTGAAGTATGGATTCCCTTCTTACAAGGTTTAAACTTACATTTCTAAGTGAGTATTCTAACCTTGAGACATTTCTTAAAAAAGCTGCTCTAGGGACATGTTAAAAAGAGCACCTACGACCACCTTGAAACACAACCAAACATGTATTGTATAAGCAGGGGAATGAGAGGCACTGTGACTAATCAAAAAAATGCACCAAAGGTTAGTCACATGACTTGAGAACGGTGAAAATGCTGAGCAGTGATTCCTTGTATTAGCAATACGCAATCCACCTGTGTTAGCTTGTTAATTAGATTTCCATACTTAACTTCAACCTTAAAGTGAGTATCCAAAAACATTATTTTCAAGCCACTATCAGCAGGCTAGGCGAAGCCTTAATCCATTAAGATCAATAGCCCATCCCAAAATTAGAAAGTTATTTAAAAACAAAATTTATGCTTACCTGATAAATTTCTTTCTTTTGCGATGTACCGAGTCCACGGATTCATCCTTACTTGTGGGATATTATCCTTCCTAAGAGGAAGTGGCAAAGAGAGCACCACAGCAGAGCTGTCTATATAGCTCCCCCTTTAACTCCACCCCCCAGTCATTCGACCGAAGGCCAAGGAAGAAAAAGGAGAAACTATAAGGTGCAGAGGTGACTGAAGTTTTTAATAAAAAAACATAATTTATGTAAGAACTTACCTGATAAATTCATTTCTTTCATATTAGAAAGAGTCCATGAGCTAGTGACGTATGGGATATACATTCCTACCAGGAGGGGCAAAGTTTCCCAAACCTCAAAATGCCTATAAATACACCCCTCACCACACCCACAAATCAGTTTAACGCATAGCCAAGAAGTGGGGTGATAAGACAAAAGTGCGAAAGCATAAAAAATAAGGAATTAGAATAATTGTGCTTTATACAAAAAAATCATAACCACCAAAAAAAAAGGGTGGGCCTCATGGACTCTTGCTAATATGAAAGAAATGAATTTATCAGGTAAGTTCTTACATAAATTATGTTTTCTTTCATGTAATTAGCAAGAGTCCATGAGCAAGTGATGTATGGGATAATGAATACCCAAGATGTGGATCTTCGACACAAGAGTCACTAGAGAGGGAGGGATAAAATAAAGACAGCCAATTCCGCTGAAAATAATCCACACCCAAAATAAAGTTTAAATCTTATAATGAAAAAAACTGAAATTATAAGCAGAAGAATCAAACTGAAACAGCTGCCTGAAGTACTTTTCTACCAAAAACTGCTTCAGAAAAAGAAAACGCATCAAAAATGGTAGAATTTAGTAAAAGTACGCAAAGAAGACCAAGTTGCTGCTTTGCAAATCTGATCAACTGAAGCTTCATTCCTAAACGCCCAGGAAGTAGAAACTGACCTAGTAGAATGAGCTGTAATTCTTTGAGGCGGAGTTTTACCCGACTCGACATAAGCATGATGAATCAAAGACTTTAACCAAGACGCCAAAGAAATGGCAGAGGCCTTCTGACCTTTCCTAGAACCGGAAAAGATAACAAATAGACTAGAAGTCTTTCGGAAATTTTTAGTAGCTTCAACATAATATTTCAAAGCTCTAACTACATCCAAAGAATGCAACGATCTTTCCTTAGAATTCTTAGGATTAGGACACAATGAAGGAACCACAATTTCTCTACTAATGTTGTTAGAATTCACAGCCTTAGGTACAAATTAAAAGAAGTTCGCAACACCACCTTATCCTGATGAAAAAATCAGAAAAGGAGACTCACAAGAAAGAGCAGATAATTCAGAAACTCTTCTAGCAGAAGAGATGGCAAAAAGAAACAAAACTTTCCAAAAAAGTAATTTAATGTCCAGCGAATGCATAGGTTCAAACGGAGGAGCTTGAAGAGCCCCCAGAACCAAATTCAAACTTCAAGGAGGAGAAATTGACTTAATAACAGGTTTTATATGAACCAAAGCTTGTACAAAACAATGAATATCAGGAAGAATAGCAATCTTTCTGTGAAAAAGAACCAAAAGAGCAGAGATTTGTCCTTTCAAGGAACTTGCAGACAAACCTTTATCCAAACCATCCTGAAGAAACTGTAAAATTCTAGGAATTCTAAAAGAATGCCAAGAAAAATGATGAGAAAAACACCAAGAAATGTAAATCTTCCAGACTCGATAATATATCTTCCTAGATACAGATTTATGAGCCTGTAACATAGTATTAATCAGAGAGTCAGAGAAACCTCTATGACTGAGAATCAAGCGTTCAATCTCCATACCTTCAAATTTAAGGATTTGAGATCCTGATGGAAAAAAGGACCTTGTGATAGAAGGTCTGGTCTTAACAGAAGAGTCCACGGTTGGCAAGTGGCCATCCGGACAAGATCCGCATACCAAAACCTGTGAGGTCGTGCTGGAGCCACCAGCAGAACAAACGAGTACTCCTTTAGAATCTTGGAAATTACTCTTGGAAGAAGAACTAGAGGCGGAAAGTTATAGGCAGGATGATACTTCCAAGGAAGTGACAATGCATCCACTGCCTCTGCCTGAGGATCCCTGGATCTGGACAGATACCTGGGAAGCTTCTTGTTTAGATGAGAAGCCATCAGATCTATTTCTGTAAGTCCCCACATTTGAACAATCTGAAGAAATACCTCTGGGTGAAGAGACCATTCGCCCGGATGTAACGTTTGGCGACTGAGATAATCCGCTTCCCAATTGTCTATACCTGGGATATGAACCGCAGAAATTAGACAGGAGCTGGATTCCGCCCATACCAGAATTCGAGATACTTCTTTCATAGCCAGAGGACTGTGAGTCCCTCCTTGATGATTGACATATGCCACAGTTGTGACATTGTCCGTCTGAAAACAAATGAACGACTCTCTCTTTAGAAGAGGCCATGACTGAAGAGCTCTGAAAATTGCACGGAGTTCCAAAATATTGATTGGTAATCTCACCTCCTGAGATTCCCAAACCCCTTGTGCTGTCAGAGACCCCCAAACAGCTCCCCAACCTGTCAGACTTGCATCTGTTGAAATCACAGTCCAGGTTGGAAGAACAAAAAGAAGCCCCCTGAACTAAACGATGGAGGTCTGTCCACCACGTCAGAGAGTGTCGTACAATCGGTTTCAAAGATATTAATTGAGATATCTTTGTATAATCCCTGCACCACTGGTTCAGCATATAGAGCTGAAGAAGTCGCATGTGAAAACGAGCAAAGGGGACCGCGTCCAATGCAGCAGTCATAAGACCTAGAATCTCCATGCATAAGGCTACCGAAGGGAAAGATTGAGACTGAAGGTTTCGACAAGCTGAAACCAATTTCAGACGTCTCTTGTCTGTCAGAGACAGAGTCAAGGACACTGAATCTATCAGGAAACCTAAAAAGGTTACCCTTGTCTAAGGAATCAACGAACTTTTTGGTAAATTGATCCTCCAACCATGTTCTAGAAGAAACAACACTCACAAAAGACTGGAAAGGTTCTTTCTAGTGAAAATGAGCAAAGGGAATTGAATCCAATGCTGTGGCCATAAGACCTAAAACGTCTGTGCATATATAGCAACTGAAGGAAATAATAGAGACTAAAGGTACCGACAGACGGAACCCAATAGAATTATCCCTTGTCTGATAGAGACAAAGACAGTGACACAAACTATCTGGAAACCTAAAAAAGGTGACCCTTGTTTGAGGAATCAAGAGCTTTCGAAAAAAAGATCCTCTAACTATGTCCTGAAGAGCAAGTGAATCATATGAGATTCCGCATCCTCAGAAAATAATCTGAATGAAAACAGAAAAATGAAAGTAAGATTATCTAAGGAAAACAAATAATGCTATTAATGACCATAAAAAGGCAAAATAGTTTGAATAAAACTCCAAACCCGGTTCCTAAAAAAAGGAACTGGAAGAAATACCCCAGAAGATTCCAGGTCTGAGCAGCGCTTGAACCCCATGGGTGCCCAGCCATGCTTCAACAGTATCCAAAATATATAGGACAGAAACACACTTAAAGAAAGTGTTAGCCTTACTGGAATAAAATCAAAGAAATTTGGACAAAATAGAACCAAATAAATTTCAAAGAAGTCTTAACCTGCCCCTTACCAGCCAAGCTGGAATACGGCACGTATATCGCAATATTAGGGAGCTGATTTCGAACCCCAATTAAAAACATGTTACTTGGGAAAGAACTCAGGAATTCGTTCCTTAATAAGAACAACCAAACTAGTATAAGCTTAAAGTTTTAGTCTTAGAACTCAATCTTGAAGCCCAGATTAACAGTTAAGAATTGAATCCAATAAACAAATAATTGATTATCTTAGAACAAAAGAAATATGGATTTTTTTTTTTTTTTTTTAAAAATCACAAAATTCTTCTAGCTAAAATAGCTAAAGACATAGATTAACCCTCATTAGTGAAAATATTCAATAAAATGAAGACACAAATTAAATTATTAGCATGATAGTCCAGTTTAAAGGACCAGTCAATACAGTGGACTTGCATAATCAATAAATGCAAAACAACAAGACAAATGCAACAGCACCTAGTCTAGTAAATGTTGTCCCTTAACAATCATAATCTGATACTTGATCTTAAAGTAAACAGAAAAAATGAAGCAATTGCAATATCCAAATAAATCACAGGACCAAGAAAAGTACCTGAAACTAAATAATTTTCCATAAATAAGATACAACTATCGAAAGGAAAATAAATACTATTTTGCTATAGAAACAATAGCATAATTAGTAGAAGTAGAGATAGCCCCAATAAATTGGAGAACCCTCCAAATTGAATTTAACTGCTGGCAAAGAATATAGTTTAAAACCTTTGAAGAAGGAATAAAAGAAAATTCTCAGCCTATTCCATTCCCTAGAATGGGGAATTGGAAAGAAAACCTCTGAAAACACAGAAGAAATAAATAGGCAGAAATAGTGTCAGCTATTCTTAAAGAACTAGTTACCTTAATATCCAAAACAATCAACACCTTTTCAACAAAGAACAAATGTACTTTAATAATAGAAAAATAATAAAAAAAGTAGATTTGTTAGTGTCAGTATCTGATGAAGAAAATTTCTGAAAGAGAAAAAACATCATCAGAGAAGGATAAATCGGTATGTTGTTGGTCATTTGAAACTTCAATAATTAAAAAAAGTGAAAAAGACCTAAAAATTTTATTAGAAGGCACGAAGTCAGACAAAGCCTTTAAAATAGAATCAGAAAAATATTTCTTATAAATCTTCTAAATATTTCTTGTACATAAGATGTAAGAATGGAAATATATAAAGCATAAACACTAATGGATTCTGCATGTAAAAGTATATCATAATAACTTATTACAAACCATAGCTAAAGATAAACATTTATAACATTTAAAATAAATGAACTTAGCTTTGGAAGAACTGAAGCTCAGTTAAGCGTTTTTCCAGAAGTGGCTTCTGATTCAGGGTCAATCTGAGACATCTTGCAATATGTAATAGAAAAAACAACATATAAAGCAAAAAAGATCAAATTCCTTAAATGACAGTTTCAGGAATGGGAAAAAAATGCCAATGAACAAGCTTCTAGCAACCAGAAGCAATAAATAATGAGACTTAAATATTGTGGAGACAACAATGACGCTCAAATTTTTTAGCACCAAAAAAGCCGCCCACATTATTTGGCGCCTAAATGCTTTTGGCGACAAAAATGGCGCCACATCCGGTAACGCCGACATTTTTTGGCGCAAAAAAACCATCAAAAAAATGACGCAACTTCCGGCGACACGTATGAGAAAATTTTTGCGCCAAGAATGACGCAATTAAATGAAGCATTTTCAGCCCCCGCGAGCCTAACAGCCCACAGGAAAAAAGTCAAATTTTAAGGTAAGAAAAAATGATTTATTCATATGCATTATCCCAAATATGAAACTGACTGTCTGAAATAAGGAACGTTGAACATCCTGAATCAAGGCAAATAAATGTTTAAATACAAATATTTAGAACTTTATAAAAAAGTTCCCAACCATAGCTTAGAGTGTCACAGAAAATAAGACTTACTTACCCCAGGACACTCATCTACATGTAGTAGAAAGCCAAACCAGTACTGAAACGAGAATCAGTAGAGGTAATGGTTTATAAGAGTATATCGTCGACCTGAAAAGGGAGGTAAGAGATGAATCTCTACGACCGATAACAGAGAACCTATGAAATAGATCCCCTAGAGGAAGACCATTGAATTCAAATAGGCAATACTCTCTTCACATCCCTCTGACATTCACTGCACTCTGAGAGGAAAACCGGGCTCCAGCCTGCTGCAAAGCGCATATCAACGTAGAATCTAGCACAAACTTACTTCACCACCTCCATGGGAGGCAAAGTTTGTAAAACTGAATTGTGGGTGTGGTGAGGGGTGTATTTATAGGCATTTTGAGGTTTGGGAAACTTTGCCCCTCCTTGTAGGAATGTATATCCCATACGTCACTAGCTCATGGACTCTTGCTAATTACATGAAAGAAATAAATACACACAGGATTTTCAGTACAACCCTTTGTTTACAGGTCTACTGCTTACCCCTTCCCTTGCAGGGAAAAAAATGTAAGCCAGTTCTGATATACCAAGTCTCCCCAGAAATAAAGGACCTCAATGCTGCTTGTAGCAAGAAACCGGTCTCCACACTGAAGATTTCTCTTGTACTATCTTCAGAAGCTCTGTGGGAGCCAGCATGGATCTTAGTTACATCTGCTAAGATCATCACCCTCAGGGCAGAAATCTTCTTCCATATCTTCCCTGAGGAAAATAGTACTCACCGGTAAAATTTAAAAAATAAAAAACTTCTTGATTGAAGAAACTAAAACTAACACCTCGCTTTACCTCTTCCTAGTACTAACACAGGCAATGAGAATAACTGGGGGCTGAGGGAAGGGAGAAGCTATTTATACAGCTCTGCTGTGGTGCTCTTTGCCACTTACTGTTAGCAGAAGGATAATATCCCACAAGTAAGGATGAAATCCATGGACTCGTCGTATCTTGTAGAAGAAATAAACTTTTATGATATGGATAGAGCATGCAATTTAAAAAATAAAAAAAAAACTTTCCGGTTTACTTCCTTTATCAAAATGTGCACAATCTTTGTATAAGTGCACTTTGAGGCACTGGGGCCTACAGAGCACATACAAGATATTTCAGTATATCAGTATAATAGTAGTATTTGTGATTTGCTAATGGCTGTCACATGAAAAAAAATTTGCGCCAAGAATGACGCAATTAAATGAAGCATTTTCAGCCCCCGCGAGCCTAACAGCCCACAGGAAAAAAGTCAAATTTTAAGGTAAGAAAAAACAGAATTTATGTTTACCTGATAAATTACTTTCTCCAACGGTGTGTCCGGTCCACGGCGTCATCCTTACTTGTGGGATATTCTCTTCCCCAACAGGAAATGGCAAAGAGCCCAGCAAAGCTGGTCACATGATCCCTCCTAGGCTCCGCCTACCCCAGTCATTCGACCGACGTTAAGGAGGAATATTTGCATAGGAGAAACCATATGGTACCGTGGTGACTGTAGTTAAAGAAAATAAATTATCAGACCTGATTAAAAAAAACCAGGGCGGGCCGTGGACCGGACACACCCTTTGAGAAAGTAATTTATCAGGTAAACATAAATTCTGTTTTCTCCAACATAGGTGTGTCCGGTCCACGGCGTCATCCTTACTTGTGGGAACCAATACCAAAGCTTTAGGACACGGATGAAGGGAGGGAGCAAATCAGGTCACCTAAATGGAAGGCACCACGGCTTGCAAAACCTTTCTCCCAAAAATAGCCTCAGAAGAAGCAAAAGTATCAAACTTGTAAAATTTGGTAAAAGTGTGCAGTGAAGACCAAGTCGCTGCCCTACATATCTGATCAACAGAAGCCTCGTTCTTGAAGGCCCATGTGGAAGCCACAGCCCTAGTGGAATGAGCTGTGATTCTTTCGGGAGGCTGCCGTCCGGCAGTCTCGTAAGCCAATCTGATGATGCTTTTAATCCAAAAAGAAAGAGAGGTAGAAGTTGCTTTTTGACCTCTCCTTTTACCGGAATAAACAACAAACAAGGAAGATGTTTGTCTAAAATCCTTTGTAGCATCTAAATAGAATTTTAGAGCGCGAACAACATCCAAATTGTGCAACAATCGTTCCTTCTTTGAAACTGGTTTCGGACACAGAGAAGGTACGATAATCTCCTGGTTAATGTTTTTGTTAGAAACAACTTTTGGAAGAAAACCAGGTTTAGTACGTAAAACCACCTTATCTGCATGGAACACCAGATAAGGAGGAGAACACTGCAGAGCAGATAATTCTGAAACTCTTCTAGCAGAAGAAATTGCAACTAAAAACAAAACTTTCCAAGATAATAACTTAATATCAACGGAATGTAAGGGTTCAAACGGAACCCCCTGAAGAACTGAAAGAACCAAATTGAGACTCCAAGGAGGAGTCAAAGGTTTGTAAACAGGCTTAATTCTAACCAGAGCCTGAACAAAGGCTTGAACATCTGGCACAGCTGCCAGCTTTTTGTGAAGTAACACAGACAAGGCAGAAATCTGTCCCTTCAGGGAACTTGCAGATAATCCTTTTTCCAATCCTTCTTGAAGGAAGGATAGAATCCTAGGAATCTTAACCTTGTCCCAAGGGAATCCTTTAGATTCACACCAACAGATATATTTTTTCCAAATTTTGTGGTAAATCTTTCTAGTTACAGGCTTTCTGGCCTGAACAAGAGTATCGATAACAGAATCTGAGAACCCTCGCTTCGATAAGATCAAGCGTTCAATCTCCAAGCAGTCAGCTGGAGTGAAACCAGATTCGGATGTTCGAACGGACCCTGAACAAGAAGGTCTCGTCTCAAAGGTAGCTTCCAAGGTGGAGCCGATGACATATTCACCAGATCTGCATACCAAGTCCTGCATGGCCACGCAGGAGCTATCAAGATCACCGACGCCCTCTCCTGATTGATCCTGGCTACCAGCCTGGGGATGAGAGGAAACGGCGGGAACACATAAGCTAGTTTGAAGGTCCAAGGTGCTACTAGTGCATCCACTAGAGCCGCCTTGGGATCCCTGGATCTGGACCCGTAGCAAGGAACTTTGAAGTTCTGACGAGAGGCCATCAGATCCATGTCTGGAATGCCCCACAGTTGAGTGACTTGGGCAAAGATTTCCGGATGGAGTTCCCACTCCCCCGGATGCAATGTCTGACGACTCAGAAAATCCGCTTCCCAATTTTCCACTCCTGGGATGTGGATAGCAGACAGGTGGCAGGAGTGAGACTCCGCCCATAGAATGATTTTGGTCACTTCTTCCATCGCTAGGGAACTCCTTGTTCCCCCCTGATGGTTGATGTACGCAACAGTTGTCATGTTGTCTGATTGAAACCGTATGAACTTGGCCCTCGCTAGCTGAGGCCAAGCCTTGAGAGCATTGAATATCGCTCTCAGTTCCAGAATATTTATCGGTAGAAGAGATTCTTCCCGAGACCAAAGACCCTGAGCTTTCAGGGATCCCCAGACCGCGCCCCAGCCCATCAGACTGGCGTCGGTCGTGACAATGACCCACTCTGGTCTGCGGAATGTCATCCCTTGTGACAGGTTGTCCAGGGACAGCCACCAACGGAGTGAGTCTCTGGTCCTCTGATTTACTTGTATCTTCGGAGACAAGTCTGTATAGTCCCCATTCCACTGACTGAGCATGCACAGTTGTAATGGTCTTAGATGAATGCGCGCAAAAGGAACTATGTCCATTGCCGCTACCATCAACCCGATCACTTCCATGCACTGAGCTATGGAAGGAAGAGGAACGGAATGAAGTATCCGACAAGAGTCTAGAAGTTTTGTTTTTCTGGCCTCTGTCAGGAAAATCCTCATTTCTAAGGAGTCTATTATTGTTCCCAAGAAGGGAACCCTTGTTGACGGAGATAGAGAACTCTTTTCCACGTTCACTTTCCATCCGTGAGATCTGAGAAAGGCCAGGACAATGTCCGTGTGAGCCTTTGCTTGAGGAAGGGACGACGCTTGAATCAGAATGTCGTCCAAGTAAGGTACTACAGAAATGCCCCTTGGTCTTAGCACAGCTAGAAGGGACCCTAGTACCTTTGTGAAAATCCTTGGAGCAGTGGCTAATCCGAAAGGAAGCGCCACGAACTGGTAATGTTTGTCCAGGAATGCGAACCTTAGGAACCGATGATGTTCCTTGTGGATAGGAATATGTAGATACGCATCCTTTAAATCCACCGTGGTCATGAATTGACCTTCCTGGATGGAAGGAAGAATAGTTCGAATGGTTTCCATCTTGAACGATGGAACCTTGAGAAACTTGTTTAAGATCTTGAGATCTAAGATTGGTCTGAACGTTCCCTCTTTTTTGGGAACTATGAACAGATTGGAGTAGAACCCCATCCCTTGTTCTCTTAATGGAACAGGATGAATCACTCCCATTTTTAACAGGTCTTCTACACAATGTAAGAATGCCTGTCTTTTTATGTGGTCTGAAGACAACTGAGACCTGTGGAACCTCCCCCTTGGGGGAAGTCCCTTGAATTCCAGAAGATAACCTTGGGAGACTATTTCTAGCGCCCAAGGATCCAGAACATCTCTTGCCCAAGCCTGAGCGAAGAGAGAGAGTCTGCCCCCCACCAGATCCGGTCCCGGATCGGGGGCCAACATTTCATGCTGTCTTGGTAGCAGTGGCAGGTTTCTTGGCCTGCTTTCCCTTGTTCCAGCCTTGCATTGGTCTCCAAGCTGGCTTGGCTTGAGAAGTATTACCCTCTTGCTTAGAGGACGTAGCACTTTGGGTTGGTCCGTTTCTACGAAAGGGACGAAAATTAGGTTTATTTTTTGCCTTGAAAGGCCGATCCTGAGGAAGGGCGTGGCCCTTACCCCCAGTGATATCAGAGATAATCTCTTTCAAGTCAGGGCCAAACAGCGTTTTCCCCTTGAAAGGAATGTTAAGTAGTTTGTTCTTGGAAGACGCATCAGCCGACCAAGATTTCAACCAAAGCGCTCTGCGCGCCACAATAGCAAACCCTGAATTCTTAGCCGCTAACCTAGCCAATTGCAAAGTGGCGTCTAGGGTGAAAGAATTAGCCAATTTGAGAGCATTGATTCTGTCCATAATCTCCTCATAAGGAGGAGAATCACTATCGACCGCCTTTATCAGCTCATCGAACCAGAAACATGCGGCTGTAGCGACAGGGACAATGCATGAAATTGGTTGTAGAAGGTAACCCTGCTGAACAAACATTTTCTTAAGCAAACCTTCTAATTTTTTATCCATAGGATCTTTGAAAGCACAACTATCCTCTATGGGTATAGTGGTGCGTTTGTTTAAAGTGGAAACCGCTCCCTCGACCTTGGGGACTGTCTGCCATAAGTCCTTTCTGGGGTCGACCATAGGAAACAATTTTTTAAATATGGGGGGAGGGACGAAAGGAATACCGGGCCTTTCCCATTCTTTATTAACAATGTCCGCCACCCGCTTGGGTATAGGAAAGGCTTCTGGGAGCCCCGGCACCTCTAGGAACTTGTCCATTTTACATAGTTTCTCTGGGATGACCAACTTGTCACAATCATCCAGAGTGGATAATACCTCCTTAAGCAGAATGCGGAGATGTTCCAACTTAAATTTAAATGCAATCACATCAGGTTCAGCTTGTTGAGAAATGTTCCCTGAATCAGTAATTTCTCCCTCAGACAAAACCTCCCTGGCCCCATCAGACTGGGTTAGGGGCCCTTCAGAAATATTATTATCAGCGTCGTCATGCTCTTCAGTATCTAAAACAGAGCAATCGCGCTTACGCTGATAAGTGTTCATTTTGGCTAAAATGTTTTTGACAGAATTATCCATTACAGCCGTTAATTGTTGCATAGTAAGGAGTATTGGCGCGCTAGATGTACTAGGGGCCTCCTGAGTGGGCAAGACTCGTGTAGACGAAGGAGGGAATGATGCAGTACCATGCTTACTCCCCTCACTTGAGGAATCATCTTGGGCATCATTGTCATTGTCACATAAATCACATTTATTTAAATGAATAGGAATTCTGGCTTCCCCACATTCAGAACACAGTGTATCTGGTAGTTCAGACATGTTAAACAGGCATAAACTTGATAACAAAGTACAAAAAACGTTTTAAAATAAAACCGTTACTGTCACTTTAAATTTTAAACTGAACACACTTTATTACTGCAATTGCGAAAAAACATGAAGGAATTGTTCAAAATTCACCAAATTTTCACCACAGTGTCTTAAAGCCTTAAAAGTATTGCACACCAAATTTGGAAGCTTTAACCCTTAAAATAACGGAACCGGAGCCGTTTTGAACTTTAACCCCTTTACAGTCCCTGGTATCTGCTTTGCTGAGACCCAACCAAGCCCAAAGGGGAATACGATACCAAATGACGCCTTCAGAAAGCCTTTTCTAAGTATCAGAGCTCCTCTCACATGCGACTGCATGCCATGCCTCTCAAAAACAAGTGCGCCACACCGGCGCGAAAATGAGGCTCTGCCTATGCTTTGGGAAAGCCCCTAAGAATAAGGTGTCTAAAACAGTGCCTGCCGATATTATTATATCAAAATACCCAAATAAAATGATTCCTCAAGGCTAAATATGTGTTAATAATGAATCGATTTAGCCCAGAAAAAGTCTACAGTCTTAATAAGCCCTTGTGAAGCCCTTATTTACGATCGTAATAAACATGGCTTACCGGATCCCATAGGGAAAATGACAGCTTCCAGCATTACATCGTCTTGTTAGAATGTGTCATACCTCAAGCAGCAAGAGACTGCTCACTGTTCCCCCAACTGAAGTTAATTGCTCTCAACAGTCCTGTGTGGAACAGCCATGGATTTTAGTGACGGTTGCTAAAATCATTTTCCTCATACAAACAGAAATCTTCATCTCTTTTCTGTTTCTGAGTAAATAGTACATGCCAGCACTATTTCAAAATAACAAACTCTTGATTGAATAATGAAAACTACAGTTAAACACTAAAAAACTCTAAGCCATCTCCGTGGAGATGTTGCCTGTACAACGGCAAAGAGAATGACTGGGGTAGGCGGAGCCTAGGAGGGATCATGTGACCAGCTTTGCTGGGCTCTTTGCCATTTCCTGTTGGGGAAGAGAATATCCCACAAGTAAGGATGACGCCGTGGACCGGACACACCTATGTTGGAGAAAATGATTTATTCATATGCATTATCCCAAATATGAAACTGACTGTCTGAAATAAGGAACGTTGAACATCCTGAATCAAGGCAAATAAATGTTTAAATACAAATATTTAGAACTTTATAAAAAAGTTCCCAACCATAGCTTAGAGTGTCACAGAAAATAAGACTTACTTACCCCAGGACACTCATCTACATGTAGTAGAAAGCCAAACCAGTACTGAAACGAGAATCAGTAGAGGTAATGGTATATATAAGAGTATATCGTCGATCTGAAAAGGGAGGTAAGAAATGAATCTCTACGACCGATAACAGAGAACCTATGAAATAGACCCCGTAGAAGGAGATCATTGAATTCAAATAGGCAATACTCTATTTACATCCCTCTGACATTCACTGCACGCTGAGAGGAAAACCGGGCTCCAACCTGTTGCAGAGCACATATCAACGTAGAATCTAGCACAAACTTACTTCACCACCTCCACAGGAGGCAAAGTTTGCAAAACTGATTTGTGGGTGTGGTGAGGGGTGTATTTATAGGCATTTTGAGGTTTGGGAAACTTTGCCCCTCCTGGTAGGAATGTATATCCCATACGTCACTAGCTCATGGACTCTTGCTAATTACATGAAAGAAATACCATCTGTCTTGAATAGACAGGGCGGGCCGTGGACTCGGTACATCGCAAAAGAAAGAAATTTATCAGGTAAGCATAAATTTTGTTTTCTTTTGCATGATGTACCGAGTCCACGGATTCATCCTTACTTGTGGGATACCAATACCAAAGCTTTAGGACACTGATGAAGGGAGGGACACCACTGCTTGCAAAACCTTTCTCCCAAAAATAGCCTCCGAAGAAGCAAAAGTATCAAATTTGTAAGGATTAGGACACAGAGAATGAACAACAATTTCCTGATTGATATTCCTGTTAGTAACAACCTTAGGTAGGAACCCAGGCTTGATACGCAAAACCACCATATCAGCATGGAACACAAGATAAGGTGAGTCACATTGTAATGCAGATAGTTCAGAAACTCTTCGAGCTGAAGAGATAGTAACTAGGAACAAAACTATCCAAGATAAAAGCTTAATATCTATGGAATGCATGGTTCAAACAGAACCCCCTGAAGAACTCTAAGAACTAAATTTAGACTCCATGGCGGAGCAACAGGTTTAAACACAGGCTTAATTCTAGCTAAAGCCTGACAAAAAGCCTGACAAAAAGCCTGAACGTTAGACACTTGTGCAACAAAATAGACAGAGCAGATATCTGTCCTTTTAGGGAACTAGCCGACAATCCTTTCTCCAATCCCTCATGGAGAAAAGACAAAATCCTAGGAATCCTGATTTTACTCCAGGAGAAGCCTTTGGATTCGCACCAAAAAAGATATTCACGCCATATCTTATGATAGATTTTCCTGGTAACAGGCTTTCAAGCCTAAATAAAGGTATTTATGACCGACTCAGAGAAACCCCGCTTTGATAGAATCAAGCGTTCAATCTCCAAGCAGTCAGTTGCAGAGAAATTAGATTTGGATGCTTGAATGGACCTTGAATCAGAAGGTCCTGTCTCAGTGGCAGAGACCATGGTAGAAGAGATGACATGTCCACCAGGTCTGCATACCAAGTCCTGCGTGGCCACGCAGGCGCTATGAAAATCACTGATGCTCTCTCCTGTTTGATTCTGGCAATCAGACGTGGAAGGAGAGGGAAAGGTGGAAACACATAAGCCAGGTTGAACGACCAGGGTACTTCTAGAGCATCTATCAGTACAGCCTGAGGATCCCTTGACCTGGTAACGAGGAAGTTTGGCGTTCTAACGAGACGCCATCAGATCCAATTCTGGTATGCCCCATAGCCGAAACCAGTTGAGCAAACACCTCCGGATGGAGTTCCCACTCCCCCGGATGAAAAGTCTGACTTAGAAAATCTGCCTCCCAGTTCTCTACACCTGGGATATAGATCGCTGACAGATGGCAAGAGTGAGCCTCTGCCCATCAGATTATCCTTGAGACCTCCATCATCACTAAGGAACTCTTTGTTCCGCCCCGATGATTGATATAAGCCACAGTCGTGATGTTGTCCGACTGAAACCTGATGAATCTGGCCGAAGCCAGCTGAGGCCATGCCTGGAGAGCATTGAATATCGCTCTTAATTCCAGAATATTTATCGGTAGGAGAGCCTCCTCCCCAGTCCACAAACCCTGTGCTTTCAGGGAATTCCAGACTGCACCCCAGCCCAGAAGGCTGGCGTCTGTCGTCACTATAACCCATTCTGGCCTGCGGAAACACATTCCCTAGGACAGATGATCCGGTGACAACCACTAAAGAAGAGACTCTCTGGTCTCTTGATCCAGATTTATCTGAGGAGATAAATCCGCATAATCCCCATTCCACTGATTGAGCATGCATAGTTGCAGTGGTCTGAGATGCAAGCGAGCAAACTGAACTATGTCCATTGCCGCTACCAGACCGATTACCTCCATACAATGAGCCACTGACGGCCGAGGAATGGAATGAAGAGCTTGGCAGGTGGACAAAATCTTTGATTTCCTGACCTCCGCCAGAAATATTTTCATGTCCACTGAGTCTATCAGAGTCCCTAGAAATGAAACTCTTGTGAGGGGGGAAAAGAGAACTCTTTTTTACGTTCACCTTCCACCCGTGAGATCTTAGAAAGGCCAACACTAAGTCCGTGTGAGACTTGGCTAGTTGGAAAGTCGACGCTTGAATTAGAATGTCGTCTAGATAAGGCGCCACTGCTATGCCCCACGGCCTTAGAACCGCCAGAAGGGACCCTAGCACTTTTGTGAAGATTCGTGGCGCCGTGGCCAACACGAAAGGAAGAGCCACAAACTGATAATGCTTGTCCAGAAAGGCGAACCTGAGGAACTGGTGATGATTTTTGTGGATAGGAATGTTTAGATACGCCATCTTTAAGTCCACGGTGGTCATATATTGACCCTCCTGGATCAATGGTAAGATAGTCCGAATGGTCTCCATCTTCAAAGATGGAACTCTTAGGAATTGGTTTAGGATCTTGAGATCCAGAATTGGTCTGAAGGTTCCCGCTTTTTTGGGAACTAAAAACAGATTGGAGTAGAACCCCTGCCCCTGCTCTGCTTTTGGAACTGGGCAGATCCCTCCCATGGTAAAAAGTTCTTCTACACAGCGTAAGAACGCCTCTCTTTTTGTCGGGTTTACAGACAATTGAGAAAGATGGAACCTCCCCCTTGGAGGAGAATCCTTGAAATCTAGAAGCTATCCTTGGGTTACAATTTCTACTGCCCAGGAATCCTGAACGTCTCTTGCCCAGGCCTGAGCAAAGAGAGAGAGTCTGCCCCCTACTAGATCTGGTCCCGGATCGGGGGCTACCCCTTCATGCTGACTTAGTGGTAGCAGCAGGCTTTTTGGCCTGTTTACCCTTGTTCCAAGCCTGATTAGGTATCCAGGTTGGCTTGGATTGAGCAAAGTTCCCCTCTTGCTTTGCAGCAGTGGAAGAGGAAGTGGGACCACTCTTGAAGTTTGGTCCTTGTCTTAATTGACTTATCCTGAGGGAGGGTATGACCCTTCCCTCCAGTAATGTCTGAAATGATCTCTTTAAGTGCAGGCCCAAATAGGGTCTTACCTTTGAAAGGGATGGACAAAAGCTTAGATTTAGATGACACATCAGCTGACCAGGACTTAAGCCATAACGCTCTACGCGCTAAAATGGCAAAACCTGAATTCTTTGCCACTAACTTAGCAAGATGAAAAGTGGCATCTGTAATAAAAGAATTAGCTAATTTAAGAGCCTTAATTTTGTCCAGAATATCATCTAGTGGGGTCTCCATCTGAAGAGCCTCTTCTAGAGCCTCAAACCAAAAGGCAGCCGCAGTGGTTACAGGAACAATGCACGTTATAGGTTAAAGAAGAAAACCTTGATGAACAAAAATTTTCTTTAGGAGACCTTCTAATTTCTTATCCAAAGGATCAATGAAAGCACAATTGTCTTCAATAGGTATAGTCGTACGCTTAGCCAGAGTAGAAATAGCTCCCTCCACCTTAGGGACCGTCTGCCATGAGTCCTTTATGGTGTCAGAAATGGGAAACATTTTCTTAAAAACAGGAGGGGGAGAGAATGGAATACCTGGTTTATCCCACTCCTTAGTAACAATGTCCGAAATCCTCTTAGGGACCGGAAAAACATCAGTGTAAACAGGAACCTCTAAATATCTGTCCATTTTACACAATTTCTCTGGAACTACAATAGGGTCACAATCATCCAGAGTAGCTAAAACCTCCCTGAGTAATAAGCGGAGGTGCTCTAGCTTAAATTTAAATGCCGTCATATCTGAATCTGTCTGAGGGAACATCTTTCCTGAATCAGAAATCTCTCCCTCAGACAGCAAATCCCTCGTCCCTACCTCAGAACATTGTGAGGGAATATCAGATACGGCTAGTAAAGCGTCAGAAGGCTCAGCATTTGTTCTTAACCCAGAGCTACTGCGCTTCCCTTGCAACCCTGGCAGTTTAGATAAAACCTCTGTGAGGGTAGTATTCATAACTGAAGCCATATCTTGCAAGGTGAAAGAATTAGACGCACTAGAAGTACTTGGCGTCGCTTGTGTGGCGTTACTGGTTGTGATACTTCGGGAGAACTAGATGGCAAAACCTGATTTCCTTCTGTCTGAGAATCATTTAATGCCAAATTTTTATAAGTCAAAATATGCTGTTTGCAATTTATAGACATATCAGTACAAGTGGGACACATTCTAAGAGGGGGTTCCACAATGGCTTCTAAACAAATTGAGCAAGGAGTTTCTTCAGTGTCAGACATGTTTAACAGGCTAGTAAAGAGGCAAGCAAGCTTGGAAAACACTTTATTTAATGAAAAAAACACAATTTGCAAAAACGGTACTGTGCCTTTAAGAGAAAAAAAGGCATACACAAACTGCAAAACAGGTTAAAATTGCTTCAAATTTTCCGAAATTTTAACAGTGTACCCACTAAGCTTTAGAAGAAGGATTGCACCACAAGTAAATAAGCAATAAACCACCAAATGAAAAAAAAACAGATTTATAATTGTCTAAAACCGGTTAAAAACCCCTATTAGCACCTTGCCAAAGCTCTGCTGTGGCCCTACCTGCCCTTAGGGAATGATAATATGGGGTTAAAGCTTCGATTAGGCCCTCAGAAGACTATCAGGACCTCTGGAGAAGTTGCTTGCTGCTTGTCTGTATAACTAAATGCGCAACTGAGGCGCGAAAATAGGCCCCGCCCACCACACTCGATGTTGCTGGGGCCTACACAAATCTAACAAACCTAGTCTGAAAGCCATGTGGGTTATAACAACCCCAAAATAAGCCAAATTAACCCTCAAGCAAATGTCCCATTAAAATAAAAAACGTTACTCCCAGAACACACAAACGTTTGTCCCAATCTCTCATAAACAAACTGAGTGCCCCCAAAAAATAGCCCTTTATGCAAGCTAGTAAAGCCTTTTATAACACTAGGATTACTGCTTACCCTTTCCCTAATGGGGATACTGTCAGCCTTTCTGAGTTAACACAGTTTCTGCAGAAAATATGACTTAACATACCTCATTGCTGTATAGCAAGAAACCGTTCCTCACACTGAAGTTTTCCTGTACTCCTCAGCTTCTGTGGGAACAGCAGTGGACCTTAGTTACAAATGCTAAGATCATAATCCTCCAGGCAGAAATCTTCATCTATGTCCTGCCTGAGAGTAAATAGTACAACACCGGTACCATTTAAAAATAACAAACTCTTGATTGTAGATAAAATAAAACTAACATCTTAACACCTCTTTCACTTTACCCTTCCTGCTTAGAGCCGGCAACGAGAATGCCTGGGGGGTGGAGATAAGGGGGGAGCTATATAGACAGCTCTGCTGTGGTGCTCTCTTTGCCACTTCCTGTTAGGAAGGATAATATCCCACAAGTAAGGATGAATCCGTGGACTCGGTACATCATGCAAAAGAAATAGTAAAAATGTTTTGGTTGCATGCCCCTTTAAAGATACATGACAAAAATACTGCTTTAAATAATAAAATGTGTTGTAGTCTGAATGTTAACAGAACTTTGAATCAGCAGAAGACAACAACAAGAGGGAGAACAATATTTTTACTTTTACACTACTATACTACAAGCAACATAACTAAACCATAACTAAAATCAACAGGAGGATATGGGCTCCATGTACGAAGCAGCGAAAGCTGCTCCGGAGCCTTTGCGGGGCAGGTTCGCATATGCGAGCCTGCTTCCCGCAATGTAAGAAGCAGCGGTCATTAGAACGCTGCTTCCTACACCTTACGCCACCTCTTAGGTGGCGAGGCAAAATCACAGAGAGCACGCTCGCTCTCAGTGACCGACAGCCCCTTCAGTCGCGTGATTGGTCGCGCGATTGAAGGGGTGGGCATTACACACTCCGATGAGTGTGTAATGATACATACGGGCAAGCGGATCAACAGATCCGCAGCCCGTGTGTAGCGAAGGCGGGCGGACAGGTTTGCGAGTTAAGAAGCTGCCCGCCCGCCCGCCATTTAGTACATGGAGCCCTATGTATATAAAACCTCTAGAGAATTTGTCTGACGTTTCGATACACACACCTTAGTATATCCATAAGAATATATACATTTACTATCTTTGTCAAACTTTAATGTTTATATATATATATATATATATATATATATATATATATAGTGTATTTATTTGCATATAGCTATTTCAAATTAATTGAATTCTAGAACTCATATAATGTTGGCGTTTACATTTATTTATTTTGAATTGAGGTATACGTTCATTAACTTTAAGGCAAGGATAATTTATTTACTAGTACAATTGTGCAAATTAATATGAAAACTCTTTAAAAGCAGTTCTTCCATCATGCTTTAGCAAACAAGAACTTACTTGTACAACCATTCAAATTGTTCTTTGATGTCAGGGCAGCCAAAATCAGTTGTCCATGCATGCCCAATAGTGAATTTGTGGAATTTCAGCATGTCCATAACACCAACTTGAGCAATGGCGCATCCAAATAGATCAGGGCGCTGGTTGGCACAAGCAGCTACAAAACATCAACATACATATGTATATATTAGTTTTATAGAAAGGTAACAACACATGCACATTAAATGATATTAGTACTACAATATTAAATATTCATGTATAGATCATAGTATTTGCATTATCTTCACTGGCTATGTTAGAGCATGTAAATTTTAAACTAGTGACCCACTGACGCAATCAGCAGCAAGTACTGCACAGCTGTGATGCGCCACTATCGCTATTGATTGGGTCAGTTTCTGAATGGAACCAGCAGTGCTTTGTGGCTCCCAAGCGGTACTTAAACTATATGTTTAAGCCTTTGCTGTGGTTAAACACAAGGTTTCAGGACTGATAGTGTTAAAATCACATACTCTAATTAATTAGAAAATACTTTTGTTTCATAAGAATGACCCTTTAAGTCTCAAAGATGAGTGACAGGACAGATAATTTCTATTGACATAACAGGATTTTTCTTTTCTATCAATATACTACATTTTTTAATTAATATTGATATTCTTTATTTACAAATGCCATAATAAATATATATATATATATATATATATATACACACACACAAAAATATAACACTAAAATATATAGATAATTATGAAAAAATTAACATGACTCGGTTGCAATATACAAAAATCTATATAAAACATTGAAACACAATAAAAACCCCAAGGTACCAAAACATCAGTATTCAACCGAATTGAATAAACAATTGCATCTCTAGTTCTGTATAAGAAGCATAAAGACTTACCTACTAACAGGCCACCGTTTGAGCCACCATTAATAGTTATTCTCGGAGCACTGGAGTAACCTTCCTTGATTAAATATTCAGCAGCTGATTGAAAATCATCAAAACAGTTTTGCTTGTTTCCTAGGCTGCCAGCTTAAAAAAAAAAAGAAAAAAAAAAAAAAAGTTATATAACCAGGAATATCTGTATTGTACAAGACAGTTTTAATAATATCTGTAGTAATTAAATTTTAGGTGACACAAAAATATGTTCTGGGCATATTTAATGTTACATAGAATTAAAATGTCTACACAAATGTACTTTGATCTATAAAACAAACTTAATTACTCATTAAAGGGATACTGTACTCTGTAAAACTCCTTTCAATATGTAGACTATGTATTTCTGCATGAACAAAGTAAGTAAAAGGGCGGTTAAAAATTTTTTTTTTTTTTTTTCATAGTTTTTATTGGAGGTTCATAGTAAGGCATACATGAAACAAAGAAAAAACCAAGCATAAAAACAATAACATATAAGGTTTGTATGACACAAATCTATAAATACATAGAATAATTCAAAAGGACATTTTAGAGGTATAGCACACAGGTAAGCTGCCTAATATTCTTGAGTGCCTCCCAACTGCTACAAGAGGACGCTCTTGGACCTCAAACATATGTATATAAGAAATATATGAAAGGCTAATGCTCACAATGGAAACCACTTTTGGGTCTCCAAATAAGAACCTCATTTTTTATATATTTTGGTTCCCAACTTGAAGTAACAGGTAAGGTCAAAGAGAACACTAGCAATTAGAGTGCCAACTCCAGCCATTCAGTTACAAGTTAATTAGAATGTAGGTCTAAAAGATAAATAATTAAAGCTTTAAAGATCCCATGAGTTAGTTTGGACGGAAGGGAGAAGTAGGCGAGAAATAAATTAGCTAAAGGAGGTAAATTGGTGAGCTGACTGCAAGGGTGTATTGAAGACCATGAGGACAAATATGATGTTAAAGGTATGCACACCAACTTTGAGGAGAAGTAATCAGTAGATCATTATAAATAAGTATAACATTAGAACACAAGATGGGCAACACTGGTAACTGGGAGACTGATTATAGTTATGCAAGCCACATCCAAAACTGGGCTAGGTTTTAAAACTTTAAACTAAGGTATTTACATGCAAGTGAACCGAACCATCTATATCATAGTGTAAGTAAGTTTGCAAAAAGAACATACTATGGGCATGTGTATATAGTGCTGGGTACAACTTTATATAATGTTGCTCTCATCATCCCAAGAGGAGAGTATTGGTGCAGGACCTGCCTGCAACAGAAGAGCGGCCAAGGAAAGAGAGATACATCACAATAAAGGTCACATTATTAACAGAGAAAGTGTACATATTACATTTTTACGATTGCTAGATGCTTAATGTAACTACCCAGCCGATTAAACCTACAACAGGGGATCGCAACTGCCCAATATATTTATTTCCTGTAAGCTAGTCAGTTACTTATATCTAAGGCCAATATAAATGGCAATGTGAATAGAAGGGTTCACAACCTCATGTTCATGCCCAACAGTCCGAGTGCAGAAAACAAGGTATCATAAATAAGATAACAAACGTCCCAGTACCCATCATGTACTTAATGGTGAGTAAAACAAGCTGGTTAGTGACATATCCTATGAGAATAGGTCTCCAGCATTCTCCCACAGCAGCTAGCAAGACGCAAGATAGACAGCAAAAGTATCAGTCCCTGACTTGCGCTCCACTCATAAAGAGATCACGGACCTCCAGGATCCCATGTAAGGTATAGTGGGGCTGTGCAATAACCTAAGCGTAGCCTCTGCGAGAGTGGCAGTAATTGCCCTGGGTCTCCGAGAATCCCAACCCCTCTCAGGATAGTGATAAAGGGGTATGTAATGCACGGTGAGAGGTTGTAATAGCTACAATCCTTTCCTTTAGGGAACAGCGTCTGCAGGCTGAGCTCACCATCTATGCTGCTCTGCTGGTCAGTGAGTGGGAAATCAGCAATTGAAGGAGCGCAGGCCTGGTATAGAGATGTAGGATTTTTGAGGGCAGCCACAGTTCCGTTTGCCATCCTGCTCTCCTGCATGACAGCCGCCTCCCCATTCTTGCGCTCCGTTACCATAACAGGCTCATGAAATGTAGGGTGCAGACGCCGGGGCCCCAGGACGCCGCCGCCACCCCCATTATCTGACGAATCAGTCCAAAACGAGCAGGCTGAGGAGACAAGTAAGTGTCGCTGCTAGTAGGTGAATGGTAGAGCCTGCCTTCCAAGGCTGTGTGATGACTCAAGAGCAAGTTGCGCAGTTCCGTGGTTGGCGAGGTTATAGAAATTGCTTGCAGTGACTCGATAGTTGGAGAACCTGCAGGGTTTTGCGGAGCTTCCCTGCTTTTTAACGACAGAGGCAGATGATTGCCCTGCTGGGGGGTTTGAGTGGTAGGCCGCAACCTCTGATCCTTACCGGAGTGCTGCAAATAGCCTCAAATCTAGAAATAAGGATCATACACACTATAGGGTACTCATCTGTGTTAGTTTGGCACAAAAAAAATAAGTGTGATGTAGTTTTCAGTTTGCTCAATTGTTTTATGCCGGAAAAATTCCGTCATATGTCCTTAAGAGGTTAAATAGGAGCTTTTAGGTAGATTTGAGCTGATGATGAGGAGAGCTGATAAATATGCGACCAGTCATGGCCGCCTCCCGGAAGTTCCCCCCAGCGCGGTTAAAATTTGAAAACAAACTAATAAAAAAAACAGTTAGCAATAAAAAAAACCATCCCTATCATCAAAAAAAAACATAATTTATGCTTACCAGATAATTTAATTTCCTTCTGTACAAGGAGTCTCTATGGCTTCATTCCTTACTGTTGGGAAATACTGAACCTGGCCACCAGGAGGAGGCAAAGACACACCAGCCAAAGGCTTAAATACCTCTCCCACTTCCCCTATACCCCAGTCATTCTGCCCAGTCATTCTGCCGAGGGAACAAGGAACAATAGGAGAAATATCAGGTTATAAAAGGTGCCAGAAGAAAATTATAATTTAGGGGTCCGCCCATCGGAGAACACGGCAGGGGCCGTGGACTCTCCTTGTACAGAAGGAAATGAAATGATCTGGTAAGCATAATTTATGTTTTCCTTCTTAATACAAGGAGAGTCCACAACATCATTCCTTACTGTTGGGAAACATATACCCAAGCTCTAGAGAACACTGAATGAAACGGGAGGGACAAAAAGAAAGGTGGACCCTAATCTGAGGGCACCACAGCCTGCATAACCTCTCTTCCGAAGGCTACTTCAGCTGAAGCAAAAACATCAAACTTGAAAAATTTAGAAAAAGTGTGTAAGGAGGACCAGGTAGCCGCCTTACAAATCTGATCCATAGAGACCTCGTTCTTAAAGGTATACTAACCCCAAATTTTTTCTTTCATGATTCAGATAGAGCATGCAATTTTAAGCAACTTTCTAATTTTCTCCTATTATCAATTTTTCTTTGTTCTCATGTTATCGTGATTTGAAAAAGCAGTAATGAAAGGTTAGGAGCCGGCCCATTTTTAGTTCAGCACCTGGGTAGCGCTTGCTGATTGGTTTGCTACATTTAGCCACAAATCAGAAAGTGCTACACAGGTCCGGCTCTAAAGCTTACAGAACTGTTTTTTTTTTTTTTTATTGAGGTTGTGCGGAATAATACAAATTATGTGAAATAACAGAACATAAGACAAACTAAAAATAATTCACAATATAAATAATACAATACTGAAGACTGGAACCTCTCATTTTTTTAACACGGCCTAAAGAAAGCATGTTTCCTCACTTGACATTGAAGGCAACTCTTGTGCCTCTCAAAACGGCAACAGACTCTGAGGGAGGAAATTGATTAGATTGAACAGTTACATTTAGACCTATAAGCGTAGATTAGGGTGATAATGAACAAATGAAGTGATAACCACAGTGAAGGTATTATTCCCAAATGGAGATAACATGATGAAACAAACAATCAGAGACTCTTCTTGAGAGTTATGTTAATCAGCCCTGCTGAATAGAATGTAGTAGTTAGAGTCACCACTGTGGTAATATGTAAAAGTGAATGCTAGGGGGGTAATTATGTTGCGGCATGGGCAAGATAAGCCGCACAGTTAAACCTCCTAAATTAGGTGGTATATATTGTGTGTGTGTGTGGGGGGGGGTTGAGTACTATGATTAAACGATATAGCGTAGAAAACTTTTGAAATGCAGGGTATCAACTATAGGTAGATAAGGCAACCCTCAAGGGTTTATGCTATGTGTTGGCAACTAAAAATTCAATGGTTACTATAATGGAAACATCAATTAACTGCTAAAATTGTACGTGCATAGTAAGCCCTCTCAAAGCTCTTAACAAGATAAATAGGGCAGAGGATCAAAATCTGTGGAGGCTGACCTAATGGTGCTGTGCATGGTGACAAGAGGTAACATATTAACAGCATATCTTAAACCTATCAAAGTGTACAGAAATACAAAGGCACATTAAACACTTTAGATATATATCAAGGTTGAGAGAAATTAGCCTGGCAAAGTTTAATAATCCCCTGTCATATAGTGGTCAGTGAGCTAATCTGGCCGTATCCCATGCCCGCAATAGTTACTGCAGCGTGAAAGTTCCTTATTAAAAGCAAAACTGCACCATCTCGGCCGCCGATGGCACAGCAAGACTGAATTATATTAGTGGAAAAAGGAAACTGTGATAGGAACCCCCATTCAGTAAGACTATAAGGCAATCTTACAATTCAAATTGAGTAACTTAGAGTAATGGCCCAAAGGTTATTGGCTGTTTACCTGTATAGATTGTGTGATCGCAAGTAAAATCCTCACTAGATTTACCTTAATTTATAAACTAGCCTATTAGTTTTGTTAGGAGTAAGCTATTCGTCATAATCTAAGAGTATAGATAAGACCACGATGTACACATTTTCAAGGCATTATAACTCGCACATAGATGTATCCTAATTAACTCCAAAAGTCAAGGTCACTCCAGCATACACACATTTTCATATATACAAACGAAAAATGGTAAACATATGATAAGAATCATCAACAGTCCAGCGACACCGCTATTGAACAGCCATGCAGTTTTTTTTTTTGTTGTTTTTTTTTTTTTTTTTTAGTAACAAAGTTCTAGTGTTGGTACTCAGACATGAACAGTTCTAGCCTGCTTCAGGGTGGAACGAGGACAGTTAGCAGCAAATGGCTCATGGAGTGTAAGGGTCACGTTGAAGGCATAAAAAACAAAAGATATGGGTAGTGGATGGATAGATCACCAGTCAGCTTGGCAGCCTTTTTATCCTTTAGTGCTAAAAATAATATAATGGTATCAGCAAGTGTCTTGTGTATCAGAAGATAATTATCTCTCATAACCTATAAACACATTATTTAGAGAGCCAGCTGTGGGGTATGAAAGATAAGCAAGAAGGAGGCGCCCATCATAACTTGATAAACTATAACAATGGTAATCTCCAAACATATAACTGTTAAACTTAACATTTCCATAACGTAATTGTGATGGGACCCTATGGAGCAGTTAATATAAATATAATCCCAGAGCTTCCATGAGTATTGTAGTTTAATATATGCATTGTTACATTGAGCAGACCTAGTCAGTATGAGGATAAATGTTCAGACTAAATATATGTTCCACATACACTGCAGGTCAGGGGCCGCAGACAGGGTTATCGGGAGCTCCAGACTAGCCTATGCCACTTCTGAGGTCACCAGGAACATATGGCCCTGTGACACCCACCAACTCTCAGTGTCCTGTTTAGCCTTGATCACTCCTGCTCCAACATCGCTGAGCAAGGGGAAAGCCCCACAGACATGGTCGCGGTCTGCAGATTTCACATGTCCGGCCGCTGCAGGTAAGTTTAGGAGCGAGGTCAGAGTATTTCCAAAGTTTCGGATCTCATCGGGCAGCTTAGGGTCAAAGTGTATAGCAAGATATTCACCATCCTCCGCCCTAGAAAATGTGTGTGCCTCTCGAGTAGCTTGGTCTCTGGAATGGTGGTTGAACGATTAGCCATGTTGGTTTGGGTCAAGCAGGCGGCACAATGTCCCATGGATTAGTGTACCACTGGCAGTACTCTGATCTAAAATTGTGTTGGGACTAGTTAGGCTGAGGGTAACATGCTCAGGAGCATTGGTTATACTGCAACATTCAAGGAGTGTTGCTTCCATTCTGGTGAAGTGCTCAGATAGGAGCTGCGCCACATCCTCCACCCAGAAGTTCAGGGCCTCTATTCCGGCCATGTTATTATAGAGCTTCTGTCATCCAGTGATAGCCACTTGAGCGCTTGCAGGGACTCGTAGGATAATTAGAGATCAAGGGATTCTCTTGTGGTATGAGAGAATTTGGTCCCAAGGGTAGATAAATGAAATTTTAGTCTTATTAGAGCCGGGAGCTCCATTCATGCACGTCTGGCTCCCTTGGAAGTTGGCTCCGCCCCCAGAACTACTTTTTCAAATCAAGATAGCATGAGAACAAAGAAACATTTATAATAAGAGTAAATTAGAAAGGTGCTTAAAATCTCATGCTCTATCTAAATCGTGAAAGAAAAAAATTGGGTTTAGTATCCCTTTAAAGGCTTCCAAAATCCCAAGCCGCTACAGATGCGGAAGTGGCTGCCGAGTCCGGGGGAGAACAGAGCATACCAAATGCTTAGGCTGCAGGGGTGCAAGCTGCCAGTTAAGCGGCCGGTGTGACCGCAAATTCCAACAGAAAAAAAGAGAATAGGCAGCTGCACAAAAGAGTGAATAAATGTGAGGGCTGGCAAAACAAGGTAAAAACAAATAACCTTTATTAGACCATTAAAAATACTTAGGCAGTACAGGGCACACAAACTCCCTGACTAGTTTCGTGCTCTGTTGAGCACTTAATCATAGGGTGAGTTTGCATTAGTGTTCATAGCCTATTTAAAGGCACAGAACACCTGAAAGAAATTGTACATTAAAAACAAAAACAATGATAAAACAATGGCAGAATATACCTAATTGCTAACACTATGTGTGTGGAAATGAAAAAAAGTAAAGACAAACAATTGAGCAAACCACAGTACATAAGGACCAAATTAATTCACATGATTATAGTCATATTCACATTGCAAGCAATATTATCATACCTTTTTTATATCTTTTTTATATTCAATACTTCATCTATATTTACTTACACTGTATTAGAGATATGCTTCATATTGATGCTATTTATAATACCTATATTGGGACAAAAGGCTGAATAGCAAAAAATGTTTAAACAATGTTTGTCTCTAACAAAAAGTGTAAACCAAACTGATACTGAAAAATATTGTTGATATGTAAATATGAATACCACTTAAAGGACAAAAAATTCCAATAAGTGGTACCCATACAAACCAACAAAAACAGAAACAAAGTTTAAAGCTAAAACCGAAAGACTAGAAAATGCCCATAAAGGGGATAGATACAAGAAAACCCCTTCTAGGGGATAAATAAAATAACATATCAAATAGATAAACCTAAATGCCCATATAGGGGATAGACAGTTATAATAACCCATAAAGGGGATAGACATTGTGTTTAGCATCATAACGTGGGAATAAAGAAATAAATTTAACTAACCAAATTCACATTTCATTTCTCAACAAAATAGCTCATGTCCCATTCTCTGTTTAGACCCAGGGGGGTTATAGTTCTTAATTTGTATATCCAATACAATTCTTGCTTAAGCAACAAACTACCCCTACCACCCCCCCTAGGTGTAAACATAACATGGTCTATAACCTGAACCTTCATATCAAAAATGTTAGTCATATGTACCAAATTAAAATGTCTGGCTATTGCTGATTCTTTAACATATTCTTTAGTGTCCCTAACATGTTCTCTGATTCTTGACCTAAGTTCCCTACTTGTTTGACCTGTGTATTGCAGGTTGCAAAGTTTGCACTCTAGGAGATAGACCACAAAAGTTGTTCTACAGTTAGCGTAGAATTTGTGTTTGAACTCTTCTCCTGTCTTGCTGCTCCTGAAACCATCACCCACATGTACAAAACCACAAGTTATGCATGAACCATGGCCACATTTATAATTTCCTCTTCTCCTAATCCAATCGCTCTTATCTGGGTTATTGGAACGGATTAAATTTGGGGACAATTTAGATGCTAATGTAGGCGCTCTTTTCGGTACAAATTTTAATGAACAAATTATAGGTCTTAAAACATCATCATTCTCTAACAAATGAAGATTTCTCTTTAGTATGGAACAAACCTGATAGTATTCTTTAGAGTATTCAGTTGAGAATACTACAGTATCAGGTTTTATGATGTTTTGTTTCCTCGTCCCTCTCATTAGTTCTTGCTGTGATTTTGTCTCACCTCATTGAGAACCTCATTCAAGAGGTTTTCGGCATAACCCCTTGCTTTAAGGCGCTCAATGAGGGTTTTGGCTTGTGCATCAAAATGACTATCTGAGTTTGTATTTCTTCGAAGTCTCATAAGTTGACCTCTGGGAATTGACCGTACCAAATGTGGTGGATGACATGATTCAGCATGTAGAATGGTATTCCCAGCTGTCAACTTACGATAAGTATCACTGATCACTATACCTGTTTCAAAGTCACCATATAGAGTAAGATCCAAAAAATTCACCACATTCTCGTACACATCTCCCACAAATTTTATATTAAACTCATTTAAACACAAGTAACGTAGGAAATCCTCATACACAAAAGGTTCCTTGACTATGAAAATCAAATCGTCAATGAAACGCATGTAGAAAACTATGTTTTCTTTAAATGGATTACTCTCAGTGTATAAGTAAAGATCCTCCCATAAACCCACATACAGGTTCGCGAATGAGGGGGCAAATTTAGCCCCCATGGCAGTTCCGCAAACCTGTATGTGGAATTCTCCATTGAACATAAAAAAATTATGTTTCAATAGAAACTCAATTACTTCACATAGTATAAGTCTTACATCCTCCGTAAATCTGGTGTGCTTGTCAAAAAAGTACCTGATTGCTCGTATCCCTGTGTGGTGGGGTATGCTTGAGTAAAGTGCAGTGGCGTCCACCACTACCCACTTATACTCCTTTTCCCACTTAAGATTCTTAAGCATCTGTAAGAGATGTGTCGAATCTCTCAAGTAACTCTTGAGACCCCTCACCAGGGGCTGCAAAATAGAATCAATCCACTCTGAGGTGGGTTCAAGCAATGACCCAATCCCGAGACCAATATAGGTATTATAAATAGCATCAATATGAAGCATATCTCTAATACAGTGTAAGTAAATATAGATGAAGTATTGAATATAAAAAAGATATAAAAAAGGTATGAGAATATTGCTTGCAATGTGAATATGACTATAATCATGTGAATTAATTTGGTCCTTATGTACTGTGGTTTGCTCAATTGTTTGTCTTTACTTTTTTTCATTTCCACACACATAGTGTTAGCAATTAGGTATATTCTGCCATTGTTTTATCATTGTTTTTGTTTTTAATGTACAATTTCTTTCAGGTGTTCTGTGCCTTTAAATAGGCTATGAACACTTATGCAAACTCACCCTATGATTAAGTGCTCAACAGAGCACGAAACTAGTCAGGGAGTTTGTGTGTTCCCTGTACTGCCTAAGTATTTTTAATGGTCTAATAAAGGTTATTTGCTTTTACCTTGTTTTGCCAGCCCTCACATTTATTCACTCTTTTGAGCAGCTGCCTATTCTCTTTTTTTCTATCCCTTTAAAGGCCCAAGAGGAAGCCACTGCTCTAGTAGAATGAGCCGTAATTCTCTGAGGAGGTCTATGTCCCGCTGTCTCATAAGCTAAGCGGATAAGACTCCTCAACCAAAAAGATAAGGAAGTCGAAGAGACCTTCTGGCCCTTACGCTTCCCAGAATATGCCACAAACAAGGAAGAAGTTTGTCTAAAAGCCTTAGTAGCTTGAAGATAAAACTTCAAGGCATGAACCACGTCCAAATTATGAAGTAAACGTTCCTTCGAAGGAGGAGGATTAGGACACAAGGAAGGGACCACAATCTCTTGTATGATGTTGAGGTCTGACACGACTTTAGGGAGAAATCCTTACTTAGTACGTAGGATAGCCTTATCCGAATAGACCAGCAGATAAAGAGGCTTACATTGCAAAGCGTCAACTTCAGATACTCTGCACGCTGAAGCAATAGCCAGTAGAAAGAGAATCTTCCAGGACAACAACTTAATATCAATTTCATGCATAGGCTCAAATGGAACCCGTTGCAAACCCTTAAGAACCAGATTCAAACTCCAAGGGGGAGCCGAAGATCGGAACACAGGTCTGATCCTAATCAAAGTCTTAACAAAAGACTGAACATCTGGAACCTCAGAGAGCCTCTTGTGCAGTAAAACAGACAAAGCCGAAATCTGTCCCCTCAGGAAACTGGCCTAAAGACCCTTCTCCAGACCATCCTGGAGAAAAAACAGAATCTTGGCAACCTTAACCTTACGCCAAGGAAATTTGCGCTCTTCACACCAGAATGAGTAGGGTCTCCACACCTTATGATAGATGCGATGAGTAATCGGCTTAAAAGCTTGAATGAGAGTATCAATAACTCTCTCAGAAAAAACTCTCTTGGCTAGGACTAAGCGTTCAATCTCCACGCAGTCAGCCTCAGAGAATCTAGATTTTGATGAACAAAAGGACCTTGTTCCAGCAGATCCCTGTGACAAGGTAACTTCCATGGAGGAGAAGATGACATCCTCACTAGGTCTGCAAACCACATCCTTTGCGGCCATGATGGAGCAATCAGTATTACTGACGCCTGCTCCTGTTTGATGAGGGCCACTACCCGAGGAAGGAGTGGTAATGGCGGAAAAAGGTATATTAGATTGAACCTCCAAGGTACCGCTAATGCATCTATTAGCTCCACCTGAGGATCCCTGGACCTCGACCCGTATCTGGGTAGTTTGGTATTGAGAAGAGATGCCATGAGATCTATTTACGGCACCCCCTGCCTGAAGCATATCTCCGCAAACACTTCGGGATGGAGAGACCATTCCCCTGGATGAAGTGATTGTCTGCTGAGAAAATCCGCTTCCCAGTTGTCCACACCCGGAATGTGGATCACTGACAGCGAACAGCTGCGGGCCTCCACCCACTCCAGAATCCGAGATACTTCCCTCATCGCAAGGGAGCTTCTCGTTCCCCTCTGATGATTGATGTAAGCCACCGAGGTAATATTGTCTGATTGGAATCTGATAAACCAGGACAAACACAGAAGAGGCCGAGCCTTCAGAGCATTGTAGATTTCTCGAAGTTCCAAAATGTTGATCGGGAGGAAGTGTTCCTCCTGTGACCACAGGCCCTGTGCCTTCTTGGCACCCCAAACAGCTAACCATCCTGAAAGGCTCATGTCCTTAGTCACAATCTCCCAGGATGGTCTGAGAAAGATAGTCCCTCAGGACAGATGATCTAGACAGAGCCACCAAGAGAGAAATTCTCTCGACCAGTTGTCCAGGGAAGTCTGTTAAGACAGATCCAAATGATCGCCATTCCACTGCCTCAGCATGCACAGCTGTAGCGGTCTGAGACGGAACCTGGCAAAAGGAATTATGTCCATACTCGACACCATGAGACCAATTACCTCCATACACTGAGCCACAGATGGCCTTAAGGAGGTTTGGAGAGCAAGACATGCTGAAGCTAGCTGACACCGTCTCTGGTCGGTTAGAAAAATCATCATAGATTCTGAATCTATTATAGTGCCCATGAAGTCTACCCTGGTGCTTGGAATGAGAGAACTCTTCTCTAAGTTTATCTTCCATCCATGTGATCGAAGAAGAGAGAGAAGAAAAAACGAATGGTCCTCTGCTAGACAAAAGGATGATGCTTGAACCAGAATGTCGTCCAAGTAGGGAGCTACTGCTATACCTTGGGTTCTTGCGACAGCCAGAAGAGCTCCTAGAACCTTTGTAAATATTCTTGGGGCCGTAGCTAGACCAAACGGAAGTGCAATGAACTGGAAGTGCTGATCCAGGAAAGCAAACCTTAGGAACTGGAAGTGGTCCCTGTGGATTGGAAAGTGAATGTAGGCATCCTTCAGATCTATAGTGGTCATGAACTGTCCTTCCTGAACTAGAGGAAGAATGAACCTTATTGTTTCCATCTTGAATGAGGGGACATTTAGAAACTTGTTTAAGCACTTTAGGTCTAGAATTGAGTCGGAAAGTTCCCTCCTTTGGGACCACAAACAGGTTTAAGTAGTATCCCAAACCTCTTTCTGCGATAGGAACCGGGACAATCACCCCTAAGGAGGACAGATCCTGCATGCACCCCAGAAAGGCTTCCCTCTTTTCTGGTTTTAAAGACAGGCTTGAGAGGCTTGGGTGGATGAGATTTGAAACCTATCTTGTATCCCTGAGCTATTACCTCCAGGACCCCTGAATCCTGCACGTCCCTGAACCAACCATCAGAAAACAGCGACAGTCTGCCCCCTACACGATCCAGCTGTGGATAGGGGGCCATCCATTCATGTCGACTTGTTCTCGGCGGGCTTCTTGTTCTGCTTGGATTTATTCCAGGATTGAGCCGGCTTCCAAGTGCTCTTGGTTTGCTCGGGTTTAGAGGAGGACTGCTGACGTTGGGACTTTTCAGAACGAAAATTAGATCCTTGTCCCTTAGATTTGTTCTTTTTATCCTGCGGTAAGAAGGCACCCTTGCCCCCTGAAACCGTGGAAATAATGGAGTCCAGGCCTGGACCAAATAAAATGTTTGGATCCTATGATTAATGATCCTATGATTAAGGATTAAGTGCCTGGTGTGGCACGAAACTAGTCAGGACAATTTTAGCTATGTACTTTGGTTTTTAAACCTAAAAAAGTAATTTTAGTTTTAAACAGCCTTTCTTTCATGTAATTAGCAAGAGTCCATGAGACCCTCACCACACCCACAATTCAGTTTTACAAACTTTGCCTCCCATGGAGGTGGTGAAGTTTGTGCTAGATTCTACGTTGATATGCGCTTCGCAGCAGGCTGAAGCCCGGTTTTCCTCTCAGAGTGCAGTGAATGTCAGAGGGATGTGAAGAGAGTATTGCCTATTTGAATACAATGGTCTTCCTCTAGGGGATCTATTTTATAGGTTCTCTGTTATTGGTCGTAGAGATTTCTTCTCCTACCTCCCTTTTCAGATCGACAATATACTCTTATATACCATTACCTCTACTGATTCTCGTTTCAGTACTGGTTTGGCTATCTACTATATGTAGATGAGTGTCTTAGGGTAAGTAAGTCATTTTATTTATGACACACTAAGCTATGGTTGGGCACTTTATATGTAAAGTTCTAAATATATGTGTTTAAACTTATATTTGCCATGATTCAGGATAATCAGTATTCCTTCATTCAGACTGTCAGTTTCATTATTTGGGATAATGCATATGAATAAATAATTTTTTTCTTACCTTAAAAATTTTCAATTGACTTTTTTCCCTGCGGGCTGTTAGGCTCGAAAGGGCAGAAAAGGCTTCAATTTATTGCGTCATTCTTGGAGCGAACTTTTTTGGCGCAAAATTCTGTCATTTCTGGCGCCATAGTTGACGTCGGAAGTTTGTTTGTGGTTACGTTATTTTTTTTGACGTATGTGTGTTACAGACATTTTTTTGCGCCAAACAATGTGGGCGTCGTTTTTGACATCAGAGTATGTGGCGTCATACTTGGCGCCAAAAAATATGGGCGTTGTATTTGGCGCCAATAATGTGGGTGTCATACTTGGTGCCAAAAAATGTGGGCGTCATTCTGGTCTCCACCTTTTTTCACATTATTTAAGTCTCACTTTTTCATTGCTTCTGGTTGATAGAGGCTTGTTTATTTTGCATCTTTTCCCATTCCTGAAACTGTCATTTAAAGGGACATTCAACACTCGACATAACATTGTTCTATATGAAAAAATTAAAAGACAAGATCCGCCTGCAACGTACCCCCTTGCTCTTACTTCCTTCCTTCACCTCTTAATCGTGTACGATAAATTCTATATTTGGATGTTAATATGGCTGCCTAACTCCCCCCACCGTTACGTTTGCAGCTTCTTTTTGAAACGAGCAGCCAATCCTGTTCTATTCCTCGGACTGAAATTGATAGCGCGTTGCGCGTTCACGGAACTTTGCGCATGCGTATTAAGCTAGAAACCTAAAAGCTGAACGATTGCGCTCGGTTTGTAACAAATGCGCATGGGCGATGACGTAGTAAGAGCGTCATCGGAAAATAACATGAACGTGTATGAAGGGATGAGTGATGGGGAAGAAGCATGAAGGGGAGGAGTTAGGCGGCCATATTTAGTTATAACGGAATGGTATAACGATCAGCATTACTGGGACGTGAGTTATGGAAACAAGGCTGGGATGTGGAGCAGGGGGCTATTGGATTAGGTTTAAAAAAAATGACATCATGTTATAGCGGGTGTTGAATGTCCCTTTAAGGAATTTGATAATTTTGCTTTATATGTTGTTTTTTCTATTACATATTGCAAGATGTCACAACCTGACCCTGGATCAGAATCTACTTCTGGAAAGACGCTGCCTGATGCTGGTTCTACCAAAGTTTTGTGCATTTGTTGTAAACTTTTGGTAACTGTTCCTCCGGCTGTAGTTTGTGTTAGTTGTCATGATAAACATTCTAACGCAGATAGTGTCTCCATTAGTAATAATCCTTTACCTGCTGTTTTTCCTTCAACATCTAATGTTCAGGATGTCCCTGTTAATGTAAAAGAATTACGCTTAGATTTAGAATTTGGCGTTAGCCGTCAAAACCAGCATTAGAGGCTCCTAACGCTGGTTTTGGGCTACCGCTGGTATTTAGAGTTGTGTAGGCAAGGGTCTAACGCTCACTTTGCAGCCGCGACTTTTCCATACCGCAGATCCCCCTACGCCATTTGCGTATCCTATGTTTTCAATGGGATCTTTCTTACGCTGGTATTTAGAGTCTTGGCTGAAGTGAGCGTTAGAAATCTAATGACAAAACTCCATCCGCAGAGAAAAGCCAGGAGTTAAGAGCTTTCTGGGCTAACGCCGGTTCATAAAGCTCTTAACTACTGTGCTCTAAAGTACACTAACACCCATAAACTACCTATGCACCCCTAAACCGAGGTCCCCCCACTATAATAATTTTTTTAACCCCTAATCTGCTGACCGCACACCACCACCACCTACATTATCCCTATGTACCCCTAATCTGCTGCCCCTAACACCGCCGACCCCTATATTATATTTATTAACCCCTAATCTGCCCCCCACAACATCGCTGCTACCTTACCTACAATTATTAACCCCTAATCTGCCGACCGGACCTCACCGCTACTATAATAAAGTTATTAACCCCTAATCCGCCTCACTAACCCTATAATAAATAGTATTAACCCCTAATCTGCCCTCCCTAACATCACCGACACCTAACTTCAAGTATTAACCCCTTATCTGCCGACTGGACCTCACCGCTACTCTATTAAATTTATTAACCCCTAAAGCTAAGTCTAACCCTAACACTAACACCCCCCTAAGTTAAATATAATTTTTATCTTACGAAATAAATTAACTCTTATTAAATAAATTAATCCTAATTAAAGCTAAATACTTACCTGTAAAATAAACCCTAATATAGCTACAATATAAATTATAATTATATTGTAGCTATTTTAGGATTAATATTTATTTTACAGGCAACTTTGTATTTATTTTAACCAGGTACAATAGCTAATAAATAGTTAATAACTATTTAATAGCTACCTAGTTAAAATAATTACAAAATTACCTGTAAAATAAATCCTTACCTAAGTTACAATTAAACCTAACACTACACTATCATTAAATTAATTAAATAAAATACCTACAATTATCTACAATTAAACCTAACACTACACTATCAATAAATTAATTACAGAAAATACCTACAAATAAATACAAATAAACTAACTAAAGTACAAAAAATAAAAAAAGAACTAAGTTACAAAATTTTTTAAAAATATTTACAAACATTAGAAAAATATTACAACAATTTTAAGCTAATTACACCTACTCTAAGCCCCCTAATAAAATAAAGCCCCCAAAAATAAAAAAATGCCCTACCCTATTCTAAAATACAATCGATCGGTCCACAAGAGGCTCCTCCGAAGTCTTCATCCAAGCCCAAGCGGGGGCTGAAGAGGTCCATGATCCAGCTGAAGTCTTCATCCAAGCGGGAGCTGAAGAGGTCCATGATCGGGCTGATGTCTTCATCCAAGCGGCATCTTCAATCTTCTTTCTTCCGGATCCATCTTCATCCCGCCGACGTGGAACATCCTTCTTCAACGAAGACTTCCCGACGAATGACGGTTCCTTTAAGGGACGTCATCCAAGATGGCGTCCCTCGAATTCCGATTGGCTGATAGGATTCTATCAGCCAATCGGAATTAAGGTAAGAAAATTCTGATTGGCTGATGGAATTAGCCAATCAGATTCAATTTCAATCCGATTGGCTGAACCAATCAGCCAATCAGATTGAGCTCGCATTCTATTGGCTGTTCCGATCAGCCAATAGAATGCGAGCTCAATCTGATTGGCTGATTAGATCAGCCAATCGGATTGAACTTGAATCTGATTGGCTGATTCCATCAGCCAATCAGAATTTTCCTACCTTAATTTCGATTGGCTGATAGAATCCTATCAGCCAATTGGAATTCGAGGGACGCCATCTTGGATGACGTCCCTTAAAGGAACCGTCATTCGTCGGGAAGTCGTCGGTGAAGAAGGATGTTCCGCATCGGCGGGATGAAGATGGATCCGGAAGAAAGAAGATTGAAGACTTCAGCCGGATCATGGACCTCTTCAGCTCCCGCTTGGATGAAGACTTCAGCCGGATCATGGACCTCTTCAGCCCCCGCTTGGATGAAGACTTCAGCCGGATCATGGACCTCTTCAGCTCCCGCTTGGATGAAGACTTCAGCCGGATCATGGACCTCTTCAGCCCCCGCTTGGGTTTGGATGAAGACTTCGGAGGAGCCTCTTGTGGACCAATCGGTGATACCCGGTGTGGTGAAGATAAGGTAGGATGATCTTCAGGGGCTTAGTGTTAGGTTTATTTAAGGGGGGTTTGGGTTAGATTAGGGGTATGTGGGTGGTGGGTTGTAATGTTGGGGGGGTATTGTATGTTTTTTTTACAGGCAAAAGAGCTGAATTCTTTGGGGCATGCCCCGCAAAAGGCCCTTTTAAGGGCTGGTAAGGTAAAAGAGCTTTACAATTTTTATTTTAGAATAGGGTAGGGAATTTTTTTATTTTGGGGGGCTTTGTTATTTTATTAGGGGGCTTAGAGTAGATGTAATTAGCTTAAAATTGTTGTAATATTTTTCTAATGTTTGTAAATATTTTTTTATTTTTTTGTACTTTAGTTAGTTTATTTAATTGTATTTATTTGTAGGTATTTTATGTAATTAATTTATTGATAGTGCAGTGTTAGGTTTAATTGTAGATTATTGTAGATATTTTATTTAATTAATTTAATGATAGTGTAGTGTTAGGTTTAATTGTAACTTAGGTTAGGATTTATTTTACAGGTAATTTTGTAATTATTTTAACTAGGTAGCTATTAAATAGTTCTTAACTATTTAATAGCTATTGTACCTGGTTAAAATAAATACAAAGTTGCCTGTAAAATAAATATTAATCCTAAAATAGCTATAATATAATTATAATTTATATTGTAGCTATATTAGGGTTTATTTTACAGGTAAGTATTTAGCTTTAAATAGGAATAATTTATTTAATAAGAGTTAATGTATTTAGTTAGATTTAAATTATATTTAACTTAGGGGGGTGTTAGGGTTAGACTTAGCATTAGGGGTTAATACATTTATTATAGTAGCGGTGAGGTCCGGTCGGCAAATTAGGTGTTAATACTTGAAGTTAGGTGCCAGCGATGTTAGGGAGGGCAGATTAGGGGTTAATACTATTTATTATAGGGTTATTGAGGCGGGAGTGAGGCGGATTAGGGGTTAATACATTTATTATAGTAGCGGTGAGGTCCGGTCGGCAGATTGGGGGTTAATTATTGTAGGTAGCTGGCGGCGACGTTGTGAGGGGCAGATTAGGGGTTAATAAATATAATATAGGGGTCGGCGGTGTTATGGACAGCAGATTAGGGGTACATAGGTATAATGTAGGTTGCGGCGGTGTACGGAGCGTCAGATTAGGGGTTAATTGTATAATGCAGGTGTCAGCGATAGCGGGGGCGTCAGATTAGGGGTTAATAAGTGTAAGGTTAGGGGTGTTTAGACTCGGGGTTCATGTTAGAGTGTTAGGTGCAGACTTAGGAAGTTTTTCCCCATAGGAAACAATGGGGCTGCGTTAGGAGCTGAACGCTGCTTTTTTGCAGGTGTTAGGTTTTTTTTTCAGCTCAAACAGCCCCATTGTTTCCTATGGGGGAATTGTGCACGAGCACGTTTTTGAAGCTGGCCGCGTCCGTAAGCACCGCTGGTATTGAGAGTTGCAGTGGCGGTAAATGCTACGCGTGTCGTTACCGACAACTCTAAATCTATCCGTTTCTAATTCTATTAGGAAGGCTCTGTCTGTTATTCCTCCTTCCAGTAAACGTAAAAGGTCTTTTAAAACTTCTCATATTTCAGATGAATTTTTAAGTGACCGCCATCATTCTGACTTATCTGTTTCTGATGAGGATTTATCTGGTTCAGAAGATTCTGCTTCAGATATTGACACTGATAAATCTTCATATTTATTTAAGATGGAGTTTATTCGTTCTTTACTTAAAGAAGTGTTGATTGCATTAGATATAGAGGAGTCTAGTCCTCTTGATACTAAATCTACTAAGCGTTTAAATTCAGTTTTTAAGCCTCATGTAGTTATTCCAGAAGTTTTTCCAGTTCCTGATGCTATTTCAGAAGTAATTTCTAGGGAATGGAATAGTCTGGGTACTTCATTTACTCTTCCTCCAAGGTTTAAGAAATTGTACCCTGTGCCATCTGATAAATTAGTATTTTGGGACAAAATCCCTAAAGTTGATGGGGCTATCTCTACTCTTGCTAAACGTACTACTATTCCTACGGCGGATAGTACTTCCTTTAAGGATCCTTTAGATAGGAAGCTTGAATCCTTTCTAAGGAGAGCTTATTTATGTTCAGGCAATCATCTTAGACCTGCTATTTATTTGGCTGATCTTGCTGCAGCTTCCACTTTCTGGTTGGAGGCTTTAGCACAACAAGTGTCAGACCATAATGCTTATAGCATTGTTAAACTTCTTCAACATGCTAATAACTTTATTTGTGATGCCATTTTTTATGTCATTAGAATTGATGTCAGGTATATGTCTTTAGCTATTTTAGCTAGAAGAGCTTTATGGCTTAAATCTTGGAATGCAGATATGACTTCTAAGTCAACTTTGCTTTCTCTTTCTTTCCAAGGTAATAAATTATTTGGTTCACAGTTGGATTCTATATTTTCAACTGTTACTGGGGGGAAAGGAACCTTTTTGCCTCAGGACAAAAAAATCTAAAGGTAAATATAGGGCTGCTAATCGTTTTCGTTCCTTTCGTCAGAATAAGGAACAGAAACCTGACCCTTCCCCTAAAGGAACGGTTTCCGTTTGGAAACCTTCTCCAGTCTGGAATAAATCCAAGCCTTTTAGAAAGTCAAAACCAGCTCCCAAATCCGCATGAAGGTGCGGCCCTCATTCCAGCACAGTTGGTAGGGGGCAGGTTACGATTTTTCAAAGATATTTGGATCAATTCGATTCACAGTCCTTGGATTCAGAACATTGTTTCACAAGGGTACAGAATAGGTTTCAAGGTAAGGCCGCCTGTGAGAAGATTTTTTCTCTCACGCATTCCAGTAAACCCAGTGAAGGCTCAGGCATTTCTGAAATGTGTTTCAGACCTAGAGTTGGCTGGGGGTAATTGTGCCAGTTCTAGTTCTGGAACGGGGTCTGGGGTTTTACTCAAATCTATTCATTGCACCAAAGAAGGAGAATTCCTTCAGACCAGTTCTGGATCTAAAAATATTGAATCGTTATGTAAGGATACCAACATTCAAAATGGTGACTATAAGGACTATTCTGCCTTTTGTTCAGCAAGGGCATTATATGTCTACAATAGACTTACAGGATGCATATCTTCATATTCCAATTCATCCAGATCACTATCAGTTCCTGAGATTCTCTTTTCTAGACAAGCATTACCAGTTTGTTGCCCTTCCGTTTGGCCTAGCAACAGCTCCAAGGATCTTTTCAAAGGTTCTCGGTGCCCTCCTCTCTGTAATCAGAGAACAGGGTATTGCGGTATTTCCTTATTTGGACGATATCTTGGTACTTGCTCAGTCTTTACATTCTGCAGAATCTCATACAAATCAACTTGTGTTGTTTCTTCAAAGACATGGTTGGAGGATCAATTTAGCAGAGTTCCTTGATTCCTCAGACAAAGGTAACCTTTTTGGGTTTTCAAATAGATTGTGTCCATGACTTTGTCTCTAACAGAAAAGAGACGTCTGAAGTTGGTTTCAGCTTGTCGAAACCTTCAGTCTCAATCATTCCCTTCGGTAGCTTTGTGCATGGAAATTCTAGGTCTCATGACTGCTGCTTTGCTCGCTTTCACATGAGACCTCTCCAGCTTTGTATGCTGAACCAGTGGTGCAGGGATTATACAAAGATATCACAATTAATATCCTTAAATCCCAATGTTCGATCTTCTCTGACTTGGTGGTTGAATCACCATCGTCTAATTCAAGGGACCTCTTGTTTGTCCAACCTGGACTGTGATCTCAACAGATGCGAGTCTTTCAGGTTGGGGAGCTGTATGGGAATCTCTAACAGCGCAGGGGGTTTGGGAATTTCAGGAGGCGAAATTACCAATCAACATTTTGGAACTCTGTGCGATTTTCAGAGCTCTTCAGTTCTGGCCTCTTCTGAAGAGAGAATCGTTTATTTGTTTTCAGACAGACAATGTCACAACCGTGGCGTATGTCAATCATCAAGGTGGGACTCACAGTCCTCAGGCTATGAAAGAAGTATCTTGGATACTTGTATGGGCGGAATCCAGCTCCTGTCTAATCTCTGCGGTTCACATCCCAGGTGTAGACAATTGGGAAGCGGATTATCTCAGTCGCCAGACGTTACATCCGGGCGAATGGTTTCTTCACCCAGAGGTATTTCTTCAGATTGTTCAAATCTGGGGATATCCAGAAATAGATCTGATGGCCTCTCATCTAAACAAGAAACTTCCCAGGTATCTGTCCAGATCCAGGGATCCTCAGGCGGAAGCAGTGGACGCGTTGTCGCTTCCTTGGAATTATCAACCTGCTTATATCTTTCCGCCTCTAGTTCTTCTTCCAAAAGTGATTTCCAAAATTCTAATGGAACGTTCGTTTGTATTGCTGGTGGCTCCAGCATGGCCTCACAGGTTTTGGTATGCGGATCTCGTTCGGATGGCAAGTTGCCAACCTTGGACACTTCCGTTAAGGCCAGACCTTCTATCTCAAGGCCCATTTTTCCATCAGGATCTCAAATCATTAAATTTGAAGGTATGGAGATTGAACGCTTGATTCTTAGTCATAGAGGTTTCTCTGACTCAGTGATTAATACTATGATACAGGCTCGTAAGTCTGTGTCTAGAAAGATTTATTACCGAGTCTGGAAGACTTACATTTCTTGGTGTTCTTCTCATAAATTCTCTTGGCATTCTTTTAGCATTCCTAGGATTTTACAGTTTCTTCAGGATGGTTTGGATAAGGGTTTGTCTGCAAGCTCTTTGAAAGGACAAATCTCTGCTCTTTCTGTTCTTTTTCACAGAAAGATTGCTAATCATCCTGATATTCATTGTTTTGTACAGGCTTTAGTTCGTATCAGGCCTGTCATTAAGTCAATCTCTCCTCCTTAGAGTCTCAATTTGGTTCTGAGGGCTTTACAGGCTCCTCTGTTTGAACCTATGCATTCTCTGGATATTAAATTACTTTCTTGGAAAGCGTTGTTCCTTTTGGCCATCTCTTCTGCTAGAAGAGTTTCTGAGTTATCTGCTCTTTCTTGTGAGTCTCCTTTTCTGATTTTTCATCAGGATAAGGCGGTGTTGCAGACTTCATTTAAATTTTTACCTAAGGTTGTGAATTCTAACAACATTAGTAGAGAAATTGTTCTCCCTTCATTGTGTCCTAATCCTAAGAATTCTATGGAGAGATCTTTACATTCTTTGGATGTAGTAAGAGCTTTGAAATATTATGTTGAAGCTACTAAAGGTTTTAGAAAGACTTCTAGTCTATTTGTTATCTTTTCTGGTTCCAGGAAAGGTCAGAAGGCTTCTGCCATTTCCTTGGCATCTTGGTTAAAGTCTTTGATTCATCATGCTTATGTAAAGTCGGGTAAGTCCCCGCCTCAAAGGATAACGGCTCATTCTACTAGGTCAGTTTCTACTTTCTGGGCTTTTAGGAATGAAGCTTCTGTTGATCAGATTTGCAAAGCAGCAACTTGGTCTTCTTTGCATACTTTCTACCATTTTGATGTTTTTTCTTCTTCTGAAACAGTTTTTGGTAGAAAAGTACTTCAGGCAGCTGTTTTAGTTTGATTCTTCTGCTTATAATTAAAGTTTTTTTCATTATAAGATTAAAACTTTTTGATTTGGGTTGTGGATTATTTTTTCAGCAGAATTGTCTGTTTTTATTTTATCCCTCCCTCTCTAGTGACTCTTGCGTGGAAGTTCCCCATCTTCGGTATCTGCTATCCCATACGTCACTAGCTCATGGACTCTTGCTAATTACATGAAAGAAAACATAATTTATGTAAGAACTTACCTGATAAATACATTTCTTTCATATTAGCAAGAGTCCATGAGGCCCACCCTTTTTTGTGGTGGTTATGATTTTTTTTTTGTATAAAGCACAATTATTACAATTCCTTATTTTTGATGCTTTCGCTCCTTTCTTATCACCCCACTTCTTGGCTATTCGTTAAACTGAATTGTGGGTGTGGTGAGGGGTGTATTTAGGGTGTATTTATAGGCATTTTGAGGTTTGGGAAACTTTGCTCCTCCTGGTAGGAATGTATTTCCCATACGTCACTAGCTCATGGACTCTTGCTAATATGAAAGAAATGAATTTATCAGGTAAGTTCTTACATAAATTATGTTTTTTTCTTGGTGCCTCTTTCACATTTGTGCGGCTGCATACCCTTTTGTTTAATATAAAATGTTTCCCTTAAAGTGACAGTCAACACCAGAATTTTTGTTGTTTTAAAAGATAGATAAGCCCTTAATTACCAATTCCCCAGTTTTGCATAACCAACACAGTTATAATTATACATGTTTTACCTCTGTAATTACCTTGTATCTAAGCCTCAGCAGACTGCCCCCTTATTTCAGTTATTTTGACAGACTTGCATTTTAGCCAATCAGAGCTGTCTTCATGGTAAATTCATGTGCATGAGCTCCATGTTATCTATATGAAACATGTGAACTAATGCACTCTAGTGGTGAAAAACTATCAAAATGCATTTAGATTAGAGGCGGCCTTCAAGGTCTAAGAAATTAGCATATGAACCTACTAGGTTTAGTTTTCAACTAAGAATACCAAGAGAACAAAGCAAAATTGGGGATAAAACTAAATTGGAAAGTTGTTTAAAATTACATACCCTATTTGAAACATACATTTTTTTTGGACTGGACTGTCCCTTTAAAGGGGAGGGAAAGTAGTCTAGACTTAGAAGTTATGTCCGCAGACCAGGACTTCAGCCAGAGCGCCCGACGCGTCTGCACTGAGTAACCAGAGATTTTAGCATTCAGGTGAATAATCTGCATGTTTGCATCACATATACAAGAATTAGCAATTCTCAAAGCCTTAATTCTTTCCTGGATAATGTTAAGGGGACCCCCTACCTCGATCAATTCCACTAAGGAGTCACACCAGTAGGCTGCAGCTCCAGCAACCGAAGCAACAGCCTCTGCCGGTTGAGAAAAGTTTCCATTTTCTCATCCATCTGCTCTCTGAAAGACAAGCTATCCTCAATAGGGATAGTAGTACGCTTAGCTAACGTGGAGATCGCACCATCCACCTTAGGGACGGAACCGCACAACTCTAGCTGAGAGTCTGGGACCGGAAATAATTTTTTAAAGGCATCTCTGTTTAATTAACTTTGAGGTATTGTATAAAAACCAAGGCGTCTGGCTCATCTGTAAAAAAAAAAAAAAAAGGGCAAGTTATTTAAACATATGGTAGGATCCATTATAGATGTATATCTTGGTAGGTAATATTTATATCTGTACTAGCCGTAAAGTCTAAATATACACAAATGCTTAGATAAGATACAGCTAAGGTAGCAAGCAACCGAATCATATGTTTTCTATAAAGAGGTGTGATACAACAGGCATCATAAAAAGACAAATAACAAGGGGAGTTAATATTGAACCAGGCTTCTTGCTGAACTAACGAGAAAAGAAAAGTCAACTGTAATGTAGAGCCTTATCACAAATTAAGCCCTCTGTCCCAAATTTTCAAGCTTATGGGCCGTCATTAGGGTATAATAGATCAAATATGGAGGGCATTATCACACGTAGGAGAGTATGGTATGTCAGTTTATAGTATTTCTTAATCATTCCATGATAGATGTTGCCAAACTGAAGTGAAAGGCTAATCATATAGGTATATATATCTCTGTATTGATGGTTCCTCATAATTAAGTAATGAAAATATTGTTAGACACAGGCTATTCGGTTCAACCAGTATCAGCGTCTTATACTCTATATTCAAAATTGATGTTAGGAATTATATAAATGTAGGTGGATTTAATAACTGGCTAAATGACCTCCACAGATATAGGTTATTAATTAGGGAAATGAATTATATCCATTCTGTTCATTTAGTCCATATGGTGTTAGGGTGTTTTGCCAGAATATCCATCGGCATTCAGCTTGTAAGAGCATTTTCTCTACATTTCCGCCTCTAATACATGTCTTGATCACTTGAAGAACTGAAATTTTCAAATCTGGTTTATTGACATGTTTGCGAAGATAGTGTTTCGCCACTGGCGTCAAGGTGTTACCTTTTTTGTGGTCTTTTTCAAAGTTTTTTATACTATTGATATGTTCACCAAGTCTGACACGGAGTTCCCGTGTTGTGATACCTATATATCTCATTCCGCATTTGCAGAATAGACAATATATCACATTTTTGGTCTTGCAATTTGCAAAACTCAGCATCCGTTTAGTATCACAGGTAGTAAATTCTCTTTCATTAGTTATAAATTTACAAAAGCTGCAGTTGCCGCATGCGTATGTTCCTGTAACATTTCTATTATTTGGATTCCTTCTTGTGAAGTGACTTTTTACCAGTCTATTCCCAATAGTGGGAGCTCTTCTCCAACTGGTTAAGATTCTTTCACCAAAACATTTGGATAAGAATTCATCTGATTTTAGTATGTTGCAGTGTTTGCTCAGAATGTCACTAATTTTGGTATGATTAGCGTTAAAAGTTGTTACAAATCTGATTTCATTGTTAGCATTTCTTGTTTTAACCTTAGGAATCAGGAGGGAATCACGTGAGGTTCTTTTCGCCCTTTGATAAGCTATACGTATTACTTTTCGGCTATAACCCCTTTCTCTCAATCTTGATTTCAATTCTTTAGCTCTTTCATTAAATACATTGAAATCGGTACAATTCCTTTTAATCCTCAAAAATTCTCCAGTAGGTATCGCTTTTTAGTGCTAACAGCATGACAACTATCGTATTGTAGGATAGAATTAGCTGCTGTGTCCTTCCTGTAAAGATCAGTTTTTATTTTATTATTAACATCCTTATAGATAACATCAAGGAATTCCACTTTTTCTTTACTCAGATTGTAAGTTAATTTCAGATTCATTGTATTTTCATTCAAAATGGAGATGAATTCTCTAAAAAGTGATTCAGTGCCTGTCCAAATTATAAAGACGTAATCTATATAGCGGCACCATAGGTTGATATATTCTGTATATATACTGATAGATTTTCATTTAAAACATACTCTCTCTCCCACCAACCAAGGTAGATGTTCGCATAGGTGGGTGCGCATGATGACCCCATAGCGGTGCCTTGTATCTGGAGGTAAAAGTTGTCATTAAAGACAAAATAGTTGTGTTTGAGTACAAATTTGAGTAATTCTATTATAAACTTGTTACGTTCCATTTTATCACTTGATTGCATGCTGAGAAATTTTATCAACAGGAACAAGTATAAGCAATGTCTCGTGTGACATCCAACAACTGAATTATCAGCTGATCCTGTGTCTTCTTATTCTTAGCGCCGATTGTATTTACAATCACCAGCGCTGTTGACATTATGCCTGCCCCCTGTGACTCACTATTGGTTGGAGTCATGTGGCACGAAACTGACCAATGAGGAGTGATGCTGACGCTCGTGTTTTGAGAAGGGTTTATGTACGAATAAACCCCCATGATGGGCCAATACACTGCTCTTAAACAGTGAGGCTTTACCCAGTCGGGTTAGCCTTTGACAAAGCCAGCATATGGCGAAATGAGCATCAGGCGCTCACACTAGGAGCTCTGCAGCCTTATAAGACGTTTCTTGCACCTTGTATTTGACTAACCCTGAATTGGTAAAAACATGGAATTTCTGCTGTAATACACAACGCTCCAGTATTGCACCAGTCTAGCATTATTGTTGTGAGGCTTGTCCTCTTTATTTAGGGTTAGCTTTCTGTGCAATCCGTGAGCATATTATGGTGTTTTTACAGCAGACTTTTTCCTTTCTGTTGTATTGATATAATTAATGATTATATTGTGTGCAGTCACGTCCTGGGCTTGCCAGTTCTACTGTATTTCAATACAGCTTTTAATACACTACACTGGTAGTTATCACTACCTTTTAATTAATATAAATAAATGTTAAGTTTTATTTTATACCCACTGTGCATTACCTCACTGTTAAACACATTGACTTATTGATATAGTAGAGTCCTTAGGACATTACACCTGGAGGTTAAATGTTAAATAAGAAAGTGGGGGTAAAACTTAAAGGGACACTGAACCCAAAATTATTCTTTCGTGATTCAGATAGAGCATGCAATTTTAAGCAACTTTCTAATTTACTCCTATTATCAATATTTCTTCGTTCTCTTGTTATCTTTATTTGAAAAAGAATGCATCTAAGCTATTTTTTTATTTATTTAGAACTCTGGACAGCACTTGTTTATTGGTGGGTGAATTTATCCACCAATCAGCAAGAACAACCCAGGTTGTTCACCAAAAATGGTCCGGCATCTAAACTTACATTCTTGCTTTTCAGATAAAGATACCAAGAGAATGAAGACAACTTGATAATAGGAGTAAATTAGAAAGTCGTTTTAAATTGCATGCTCTATCTGAATCCTTAAAGAAACATTTTGGGTTCAGTGTCCCTTTAATTGAATCATGAATTGTGTGTTTTAGGAACCATTAAGCAGCCACCATAAGGAAGGATACATAATACTAAGAAGAGAAGCACAGTGAAGCCTTTTTAATCTGTAAGTGATTCTGTTAAATTTCTGTTCATTCACTTTTGATGGAGGAGGCTTTTCATCTGATAAACTAGCTGCCATGATGAATCAGGAAAATTGTATTTATTCTGCTCTTATTATAGGAAGAGATCAATAATTTACTAGACTGAGAAATTGCTCTGAGTTTATTTTTTTTTCACTGCACTGTCAGTGTGTAAATGTTCTTAATGCTTCAGATGTTGCAAAAAACTTCACTGATCCCTTCAGGTTCTCATTTTAATTACACTTTTGTAGAGAGCAGAAAAAACATGCATTGACCTTGGTTTAATCAACCCTTGTCAGTAACTACAAGACTGCATGCGCACGCACACACGCGCATGCGCAAACACACATATATATATATTTTTTACAATAAAAATCTAGAGAATTAAAAAAAAAATACAATTATGCATGTGCATTCGGCCATTTGTTTTATAAACTAATGCTGAATATGGTCGCGTGAAGTGGCATTCTGCTCTTTTCAGAGCCTCATTTAAAGGGCCACTGTAAGTAAATATTTTCTATGCCTGTTACCAACTACCCCAAATACGCTTTTTATCAATAGCATTTCATTAACATATCTCTACCGTATATCAGAAATCTTGTCTGCAAATTTAATTGTTTTCCAAACCCACTCCGTGGGTATCCTTTGCTCTGTACCAATCCGTTTACAATACCTAGGTTTCAAAATGGCGCTTTAAACACAAAGTTATTGGTTTAAGTATTTTGAACACGCAGTGCTGAAAATAGTGGGCAGGATAACGTGACATCATCAGCGAATAAAAGATATAGCTTTTAGAACGTTATGAAACTTTGTTTGAGAAAATATAGGTCAGTAGGTTTTAATTAATGTTTATTAACTTTAATATGTTAGTTTGGCTTAAAAATTATAACAGAAAGTAATCCTTTAAGCTTGTGAAAGTTTAACACACAAAGATCTGGATTGTGGATCTGTGTTGCATTTTTACGTTAATAAATCCGTCTCCAAAAAGAGCCGAATTAAGCTACATTCAGCATTGTTTTATAAAAAACAATCCAGAATGAGCAAATCTATTTACAATAACGTCAAACTGTTACCAACCAAGTATTAAACTCGCTTCCCCAGAAACATTGGGATGTACTGTCCTGGGTGCACTCAGAAGTGCCTCAAAGTATATATTTTCTTTGGTGTGGGAGATGTATTTTGGGATTTCCACACTTTCTAATGTTTGACACTGCAACATGAAAGACAAGATAAACATTCATGGATAGCGCAGGGGTAGGCAAACTATGCCCTGGGGGCTAAATTAGGCCCATCACACCTGTTTCTGCAAAGCCCACAAGCTAAAAAAAATATATTTTTTTAAATGTTTAAATGCTTCAAAAACAAATGAAGAGAAGAAGAATATATTGTGGTGTGAAAATTATATGGAATTAAGATTTCAGTGTCCATAAATGAAGTTTTATTACAACACAACTACTCATTTGTTTATGTATTGTCTATAGCTGTGTTTGCACTGTTGCGATAGACAACGTACGTGGTGCTCTCATAGCTTTGAACCACTGCCCAGCGCACTACAATACATGCCGACACAAAAAGACAGCGACAGTAAGAAAAAATGAGGACATTTAAAATGGAATACCATCATTGCAGAAAAAAAGAAAAAAGAAAATTGAGGCTACAATGAAGGCAAAATTTCTTACCAGCTCATTTGTTTGCCATTTATTTTGAATTTTCTCAATAAAAATTTGTGGGAATGTATTTTCTCCCTTGTTTTAGAAGTACCTATATAATATCTTTACATTTGTCATTTGGCCTGTAGAGTATAAAATATTTACTATCTGGCCATTTACAGAAAAAAGTTTAATCACCCCTGAGATAAAGCATGCAATATATGTTATTTCAATATACATCTATTACCAAACATACTTAATTCTCTTGGCATCCTTTGTAAAAAAAAAAAAAGAAGAAAAAAAAAAAAAAAAAAAAAAAAAGTGCATACTTAGATAGGCTCAAAAGCAGTAATGCACTACTGGGACCTAGCTGATGATTGTGGCTATGACAATGTTAAGCTTGATCCCAGTAATGCATTGCTGTTCTGGAGCCAACTTTAACAATGTTACATGCAATCATTAATACAATAATAATGTTAAAAAAAATTAAATAGAGCAGCAACAACTCAATGTCCCTTTACAATTTTCTTTAGATTATGATTTCCAAGGTATTGTCTGATGAAACAGTTTAATACAAGTAACATATCTTTGATTTGATTAAAATAAGATCAAGTCCTATGTTGTATTAAAGATTATTTGATGAAATGTGTTAGATTGAAAAGAAGAGCTGCAACAACTAATTGTTATAATCGATAATAATCTATTATGAAAATAGTTGTCAACAAATCTCATAATCGATTAGTTGGTTTACAATTAGTTGGTCTGTGCACAACCCAGCTGCTTCACTCCAATGAGCTCCTGCACATGGTATTGTGTTTTATGGTTATGCACTTAGCCTAAAGGACGTCTACAGACATTTACTTTTCACTTCTTCAGAACAGTATAAGTTAACTACTCCTGGCTTATGTGCAACCCAGAAATAATAGTCATCATTTGGATTGTTTACATTAAATCAAGTGATTTGGGGTTATGCTTTGCATGATATAGTGCAGAGCTTGTTATTTACACCCAGCACTAGATTAATGGGATTTATTTGAATTGATGTGCACTATTATCTGTTTGCACAATTATTAGCGGTTTTCTTGGTATTGCTGATTATATGTATTGTATAGCTAAATGTGTAAGGCTTTGACCTGCTATTGATATAAAGTCCTTCGTGCTTTTTTTTTTTTTTTAAAGTATATATATTCCCTAACCTTATAGCTGGTTATTTACCATTGCATATAGATATTCAATATATTTTTTATGTTAGAATTAAGTCCAGGCTTACTTTGTTGAGAAGCCCCTTGCCAAGGGGGAAAACACTTAGCATTGGTGAAGAGCTAACAAAGATAACTATCCCACCTTGGCAAAATTGGCAAAACCCTACTTATGCATCTCAGGCACCTCAACACCATCTGAGCACTTCTTCTCTGCTGCAGGTAAAATAGTTTGTAAAAAGAGAGCCAGCCTCAGCCAGGAGCATGTGGTCATGTTAACATTTTTGCATTTTAATGCAAAGTTTCTGGAAGAGTGAATAACAGAATGTTAGAAAACACAATTTAAGCTTACCTGATAAATTTATTTCTCTTGTGGTGTATCCAGTCCACGGATCATCCATTACTATGGATACACCTTACAAGAGAAACAGTGATAGTCTATCTCTTTCCAGCTCTACCGCTCTTTTCAAACAGTTTGTGGTTTTGTTTTGTTTAATTATAAAAAATTGTTCTGCTGCTTAAAAAATGGACAAACAGTTGTGCTAATGTAAAGTTTTAGTCTGAAGTTTATATTTGTAACACTCAGTATGTGGATTTTATTTTAAATATAGGAAACAATTATTGATTATTTCTTTTATCCAATTAGTCGAAAAAATAATCGGCTGATTAATCGATTGTGGAAATAATCGTTAGTTGCAGCCCTAAAAAGAACAATTCATTTTATTCAACTCAGAGAACAAGACTTCGGTTTTCCTAAAATAATATCTGTTTACAGCAAGAGTTGTCACACCAAGGTTCACTTAAAAGGGACAGTCTACTTGATTTTTTTTTTTGATTTTTTAAAAAGATAGATGTTTTTACTACCCATTCCCCACCCTTGCATAACCTAAATTGCTGTTACCTCTAAGACTGCTTGTTTCTAAGCCCCTGCAAACAGCCCATTATCTAATTTTTCTTTTTTTTTTTTTTTTGCTTTTTACAATCTTGCACTACAGCCAGACAGTGCTAGTTCATGTGTGCCATATAGATAACATTGAGAATGAAAATGGGTTTACAAGAACCCGCATTAATTGGCAGTAGACTGCCTGTGGACTTTAAAAAAGCATACATTACAAATTAGTTAGAAATTTAAAACACACACACACATTCTTTTTCCAAATGATAATAATACCTAGGACTATTAAAAAAGGATGTATTATTTCTGAAAATAGTAAATTAATCAAAGTAAGCACAACAGATGTGCAATCAAGCAAGCAGATGATACAGGTAGACAGGCAGAATGTCAATACTCTCATCCAGAATGCAGACACTTGTGCATAGCTACCTGAATGGAAATGAGGATGTTTTCAGATGATTATGATGTGAGGTGTTTTATAAGCAGCTTATGAAATGTTTAACTACCATATCATTTAAATAAACAAAAAAAACTGTAGAAGGATATTTACAAAGCAAACCTTGCTATTTGCAGTTTGCATGGGCATATCCCCTAGATATGTATTTTATAAATTACAGAGTTCAAGAGTGGACCCATTCCCTGGAGCTCCAGAGGATTTAAAAATAATCCGCCAATTATCTGACGCTAACTACAGATTCTATTATAGATTATTATAGATTTAACATAATTAATGCTACTCCAATTTTTGAGAATATATTAAAGTGTGTAGTTGCTATTTACATGAACCTGAAGCTGAGGTACGAAAAACAAAGTCCTAGAGTGGCGGCTCATTACTAGGTGGCGACCCCCCCCCACTCGGTATCAACCAGGGTACTTGGCTACAACTGGACAATAAAACATCAGTCTTTTAAACCGCACTAATTTTGTCCAGAATCTACATTTATCTCAAGTTTCCAAGCTACCTAACCTTGCTGTAGATATCAGCAACCATGTTTGGCGGGGCACCACAACGTCTCTATGAAAACTACTTGAAATTGGAAAGCCTTTTCGAGTCACTATATAAAAAAGTGCTACCTGATCACTTTTTGAGAGATTCCAATATGGAGGATAAACCTTTATATAGTAAATCCTCACCAACATCCGGGAGCCTGTCAACTCCCCATTACCATGTGATATGATCATTGGGCCAACGTTGGAGAAGCATCAGGCAACTAAATTCAACAATCTCACCAACAACTCTGAAGCATGGTAATCATTTTGTGTAAACAAGTTGATTGAAGAAGATTTGCCTCTCAATTTATTCAGAAGGCTTATAGATGAAAATACTAGTGCAAGTATAGTGGCAGATCTACAGTGCAACCAGCCACCTAACACTGAAGCTAATGAACCACTTGACAACCAAGCGTTCACCAATGTGGCTATGTAACTGGAATCAGCAAACTGAGAAGTTAAAGGGACACACAAGTCAAAATTAAACTTTCATAAATCAGATAGGGCATGCAATTTAAACAACTTTCCAATTTACTTTTATCATTAAATTTGCTTAGCTCTCTTAGTATTCTTTGTTGAAAGCTAAACCTAGGTAGGATCATATACTAATTTCTAAGCCCTTGAAGGCCGCCTTATCTTGTTGCATTTAGACTGTTTTTCACAGCTAGGCAGCACTAGTACATGTGCACCATAAAGATAACATTGTGCTCACTCCTGTCGATTTAGTCAGCACTGATAGGCTAAAATGCAAGTCTGTCAAAAGAACTGAAATAAGGGGGCAGTTTGCAGAGGCTTAGATACAAGGTGGTTAAAAGTATATTAACATAAATATAGTGGTATGCAAAACTAGGGAATTGATAATAAAGGGATTAGCTATCTTTTTAAACAATAGAAATTCTGGAATAGACCGTCCCTTTAGCATCGCTGCTACAGTCTCCACAGAGTTCTCATACGGTCACTACAATCAATCCACCAGTGCCCATAATGGAAAAACAGCTTAATAGACCTGCTGGAGGTGATATACAAACAGCGCAAATTGCTGAAAATACATTAAAATACTTGCCGATAACCTCTACCGCCAGGTCCCTTAGCATAATAGAAGTCCGGATTACCAACTCTAAAGCAATCCTGTCTGCATTATATTGGACTGGCGATGAGACATCTTAATTCTCTTGCAAGTCCTAATCATGGGTTGCTTGGCCCCTTTTCTACCATATTCCTCCTAAGGTTTCTAAACATTGTTTGCCTTACTTGTATTTACTTATGGCTGCCTGCTCAGCCTGGACTAGGTTAATTTAAAGTGAATGTAAATTTTGATGCTAAACTGCCCGGTTTTTAAAAATTTGATTAAAAACAGGGGCACTTTAATTCATCAATATTTTCATTTCACTCCTGTTGTGAAAATAAACTTACTTTTTAATCTTCACAGCAGCTCCAGCTTCCTCCACCCATTTCAAAGCCTCTTCCTGGGTCTAAAATTAGGTATCTGGCTTCCTCCAATCACAGCAGTGAATCAGACACTGAATCCCCCGGGGGGGAATCTGTGATTGGAGGATGACCTATCAATCATTTCTGACATCAGAAATGGCTTGTGAGACCGGAGGAAGCAGCAGCTGCTGTGAAGATTAAAAGGTAAGTTTTTTGTCACAACAGGAGTGAAATGTAAATTTTGATGAATTAAAGTGCCCCTGTTTTTAATCAAAGTTTTAAAAACCGGGCACTTAAGCATCAAAATTTACATTCACTTTAAGATAGACAATTTTTTTAAGCATAAATAGTTAATTATCCACATGTTGTTATATTGCATTTACAGGGAGTGCAGAATTATTAGGCAAATGAGTATTTTGACCACACCATCCTCTTTATGCATGTTGTCTTACTCCAAGCTGTATAGGCTCGAAAGCCTACTACCAATTAAGCATATTAGGTGATGTGCATCTCTGTAATGAGAAGGGGTGTGGTCTAATGACATCAACACCCTATATCAGGTGTGCATAATTATTAGGCAACTTCCTTTCCTTTGGCAAAATGGGTCAAAAGAAGGACTTGACAGGCTTCTGAAGCGTGATCATCGAACAATCAAGCGTTTCATTCAAAATAGTCAACAGGGTCGCAAGAAGCGTGTGGAAAAACCAAGGCGCAAAATAACTGCCCATGAACTGAGAAAAGTCAAGCGTGCAGCTGCCAAGATGCCACTTGCCACCAGTTTGGCCATATTTCAGAGCTGCAACATCACTGGAGTGCCCAAAAGCACAAGGTGTGCAATACTCAGAGACATGGCCAAGGTAAGAAAGGCTGAAAGACGACCACCACTGAACAAGACACACAAGCTGAAACGTCAAGACTGGGCCAAGAAATATCTCAAGACTGATTTTTCTAAGGTTTTATGGACTGATGAAATGAGAGTGAGTCTTGATGGACCAGATGGATGGGCCCGTGGCTGGATTGGTAAAGGGCAGAGAGCTCCAGTCCGACTCAGACGCCAGCAAGGTGGAGGTGGAGTACTGGTTTGGGCTGGTATCATCAAAGATGAGCTTGTGGGGCCTTTTCGGGTTGAGGATGGAGTCAAGCTCAACTCCCAGTCCTACTGCCAGTTTCTGGAAGACACCTTCTTCAAGCAGTGGTACAGGAAGAAGTCTGCATCCTTCAAGAAAAACATGATTTTCATGCAGGACAATGCTCCATCACACGCGTCCAAGTACTCCACAGCGTGGCTGGCAAGAAAGGGTATAAAAGAAGAAAATCTAATGACATGGCCTCCTTGTTCACCTGATCTGAACCCCATTGAGAACCTGTGGTCCATCATCAAATGTGAGATGTACAAGGAGGGAAAACAGTACGCCTCTCTGAACAGTGTCTGGGAGGCTGTGGTTGCTGCTGCACGCAATGTTGATGGTGAACAGATCAAAACACTGACAGAATCCATGGATGGCAGGCTTTTGAGTGTCCTTGCAAAGAAAGGTGGCTATATTGGTCACTGATTTGTTTTTGAATGTCAGAAATGCATATTTGTGAATGTTGAGATGTTATATTGGTTTCACTGGTAAAAATAAATAATTGAAATGGGTATATATTTGTTTTTTGTTAAGTTGCCTAATAATTATGCACAGTAATAGTCACCTGCACACACAGATATCCCCCTAAAATAGCTATAACTAAAAACAAACTAAAAACTACTTCCAAAACTATTCAGCTTTGATATTAATGAGTTTTTTGGGTTCATTGAGAACATGGTTGTTGTTCAATAATAAAATTAATCCTCAAAAATACAACTTGCCTAATAATTCTGCACTCCCTGTAGTTGTATTATCTCACTCAAAGTTTTTTCTTTTTATTTATTTTTAATATGATGTTCAACTTACTTTCAAGTTTATGTGTAATGTTACCTATGCAGATCTTAGTGCAGCAAAGATCTGCAAGGGACTTTTATATACATTTTTTTTTATCCCTGTATTCTTACAGCTCACCTCCTTTATTCCTAATCTGACCACAAACAGGGAACTAATATATTTTTGTAATTTAGGGAATGAATATTCTAGCTCTTAACCTGGTCATTATATAAACGTTTTAAATCTCATTAAAGGGTCCCATAGTCAACCGCTGAGACTGTGGTTACGGTCTGAGCAAATTACTTTTAATAATGTACAGCCAAAATAAAAAAATAAATATATTTTTCATTATAGCAAGTTCCTTTAATTCCTGCAATCCCTACACTGGATTTTATTTGATGCTTTTATTATGTTGCTCTTTTAAATCCTGCATCCCCATTATACCTCAGTCTCAGCCAGAGCATAAAGTGCTTTATCTGTGTATATGTAGATTTGACTATTATATACAAAAAAAGAGAGAAGCGCTCAACCTGGGAACGAACAATAGCATAATAGCTTGTTCTATGGCAGACCAGGAGCAGCCTCTTTTGGCCCAACATGTGCCTCTCACAGAGAAGAACTTTACTGTAGTATATCAGTAGAATCCTGACTAAACAATGCAGTCCAGCAACCGAAATACCAGGCAATCCCTCTCTGAACAAGGGAAACGGTAAAACCCCAGACGTACATTTCAGGTGCAGCATATCCCTCTAGGCACACTGAGCAACGGGTCCATGTCTAGATTCCCTCATCACGCTTAGGGAGCCTTCCCTAAGAGTCATCATTTGCATAAATTAAGAGAGAGAAGCGCTCAACCTGGGAACGAACAATAGCATAATAGCTTGTACTATGGCTAGTTACCATCCAAGAAGCAGCCTCTTTTTGCTCAACATGTGCCTTTCACAGAGAAGAACTTTTCTGTAGCATATCAGTCTGATCCTGACTTAACAGTCCAGTCCAGTCCCGAAATACCAGGCAATTTACCCTCTCTGAACGAAAGAAACGGTGAAAACCTAGACGTACGTTTCAGCCTAGTTTTGGCCTCATTAGTGAGGAACGAACAATAGCATAATAGCTTGTTCTATGGCTAGTTACCACCCTAGGAGCAGCCTCTTTTTGCTCAACATGTGCCTTTCACAGAGAATAACTTTCCTGTAGTATATCAGTCTGATCCTGACTAAATAGTGCAGTCCAGTCCCGAAATACCAGGCAATCCCTCTCTGAACGAGAGAAACGTTAAAACCCCATATGTACATTTCAGCCTAGTTTTGGCCTCATTAGTGAGGTATTTCGGGACTGGACGGTTTAGTAAGGATCAGACTGACATATTACAGGAAAGTTCTTCTCTGTGAAAGGCACATGTTGAGCAAAAAGAGACTGCTCCTAGGGTGGTAATTATCCATAGAACAAGCTATAATGTTATTGATGGTTCCCAGTTTAAGGTCTTCTCTCTTTATTTATGCAAGTTATGATCCTGAGGGAAGTCTCCCTAAGGGTTATGCAGGAAACCAGACATGGACCCGTTGATCAGTGTGCCTAGAGGGATATGGCTGCACCTCACTGTCATGTCCCACACTAGGCCAAAACGTACATATTGGGTTTTGCAGTTTCTCTCCTTCAGAGAGGGACTGCCTGGTATTTCAGGACTGGGCTGCACTGTTTAGTCAGGATCACATTTCTTAATCAATGAGTGTGTTATTTCTCTGTTGTTTAAGAAAGGCGAGAAAAAACAAATTATGCTTATCAGATCATTTCCTTTCCATCTGTATGAGGAGAGTCCACAGCTTCATTCATTACTTATGGGAATACAGAACCTGGCCACGAGGAGGAGGCAAGGACATCCCAGCCAAAGGCTTAAATACCTCCCCCACTTCCCTCATCCCCCAGTCATTCTGCCAAGGAAACAAGGTACAGTAGGAGAAATATCAGGGTATAAATGGTGCCAGAAGAACAAAACAAATATTTTGGTCCGCCCAACGGAGACTAGGGGCAGGGGCCGTGGACTCTCCTCATACAGAAGAAAAGAATATTATCTGGTAAGCATAATTTATGTTTTCCTTCTTAATATGAGGAGAGTCCACAGCTTCATTCATTACCTGTGGGAAACAAATACCCAAGCTCTAGAGGACGAGATAGAGAGAGAGAGAGAGGCGAACCCTATTTTTGAGGGCACCACAGCCTTCAAAACCTTTCTCCCAAAAGCTGCTTCAGCTGAAGCAAAAACGTAAAATTTGTAAAATTTTGAAAAGATATGTAAGGAGGACCAGGTAGCCGCCCTACAAATCTGCTCCATAGAGGCCTCATTCTTAAAGGCCCAGGATGAAGCCACAGCTCTAGTTGAATGAGCCGTAATCCTCTGAGGAGGCTTATGTCCCGCTGTCTCATATGCCAAGTGAATAATACTCCTCAACCAAAGAGATAAGGAAGTGGAAGAGGCCTTCTGCCCTTTACACTTCTCAGAATAGACAGCAAACAAGGAAGAAGTCTGTCTAAAATCCTTCGTAGCTTGAAGATGGAATTTCAAAGCTCGAACGACATCCAAATTATGAAGTAACCGTTCCTTTGGCGAAGGAGGATTAGGACACAAGGAAGGAACCACAATCTCCTGTGTGCCGAAGCAATAGCCAGTAGAAAAAACAAAATTTATGCTTACCTGATAAATTTCTTTCTTTTGCGATGTCCACGGATTCATCCTAACTTGTGGGATATTGTTCTTCCTGACAGGAAGTAGCAAAGAGAGCACCACAGCAGAGCTGTCTATATAGCTCCCCCTTAACTTCACCCCCCAGTCATTTGACTGAAGGCCAAGGAAGAAAAGGAGAAACTATAAGGTGCAGAGGTGACTGAAGTTTACATAAAAAATACTATCTGCCTTGAATAGACAGGGTGGGCCGTGGACTCGGTACATCGCAAAATAATTTTATCAGGTAAGCATAAATTTTGTTTTCTTTTGCAAGATGTACCGAGTCCACGGATTCATCCTAACTTGTGGGATACCAATACCAAAGCTTTAGGACACAGATGAAGGGAAGGACAAGACAGGAACTTAAACGGAAGGCACCACTGCTTGCAAAACCTTTCTCCCAAAAATAGCCCCCGAAGAAGCAAAAGTATCAAATTTGTAAAATTTGGAAAAGGTATGAAGCGAAGACCAAGTCGCAGCCTTACAAATCTGTTCAACAGAAGCATCATTTTTAAAAGCTTATGTGGAAGCCACCGCTCTAGTGGAGTGAGCTGTAATCCTTTCAGGAGGCTGCTGTCCAGCAGTCTCATAAGCCAAACGGATGATGCTTTTCAGCCAAAAGGAAAGAGAGGTAGCCGTAGACTTTTGACCTCTACGCTTTCCAGCATAGACAACAAACAAAGAAGATGATTGGGAAAATCTTTGGATGCCTGCAAATAAAACTTCAAAGCACGAACCACGTCCAAGTTGTGCAACAGACGTTCCTTCTTAGAAGAAGGATTAGGACACAGAGAAGGAACAATAACCCACGCTGGCCTGCGGAAACACATTCCCCTGGACAGGTGATCCTGTGACAACCACCAAAGAAGAGAGTCTCTGGTCTCTTGACCCAGATTTATCTGAGGAGATAAATCTGCATAATCCCTATTCCACTGTTTGAGCATGCATAGTTGCAGTGGTCTGAGATGCAAACAAAAATTTTCTTTAGGAGACCCTCTAACTTTTTATCCATAGGATCAATGAAAGCACAACTGTCTTCAATAGGTATAGTTGTACGCTTAGCCAGAATAGAAATAGCACAACTGTCTTCAATAGGTATAGTTGTACGCTTAGCCAGAATAGAAATAGCTCCCTCCACCTTAGGGACCGTCTGCCATGAGTCCTTTATGGTGTCAGAAATGGGGAACATTTTCTTAAACACAGGAGGGGGAGCGAACGGAATACCTGGTCTATCCCACTCCTTAGTAACAATGTCCGAAATCCTCTTAGGGACCGGAAAAACATCAGTGTAAACAGGAACCTCTAAATATTTGTCCATTTTACACAATTTCTCTGGAACGACAATAGGGTCACAATCATCCAGAGTAGCTAAAACCTCCCTGAGCAATAAACGGAGGTGCTCTAGCTTAAATTTGAATGCCGTCATATCTGAATCTGTCTGAGGGAACATCTTTCCTGAATCAGAAATCTCTCCCTCAAACAGCAAATCCCTCATCCCTACCTCAGAACATTGTGAGAGAATATCGGATACGGCTACCAAAGCGTCAGAAGGCTCAGCATTTGTTCTTAACCCAGAGCTACTGTGCTTCCCTTGCAACCCTGGCAGCCATATCTTGCAAGGTGAAAGAATTAGACGCACTAGAAGTACTTGGCATCGCTTGTGTGGCGTTACTGGTTGTGACACTTGGGGAGAACTAGATGGCGAAACCTGATTTCCTTCTGTCTGAGAATCATTTAATGCCAAATTCTTATAAGTCAAAATATGCTGTTTGCAATTTATAGACATATCAGTACAATTGGGACACATTCTTAGAGGGGGTTCCACAATGGCTTCTAAACAAATTGAACAATGAGTTTCCTCAGTGTCAGACATGTTTAACAGGCTAGTAATGAAGCAAGCAAGCTTGGAAAACACTTTATTTAATGAAAAAAACACAATTTGTAAAAACGGCACTGTACCTTTAAGAGAAAAAAAGGCATACACAAACCGCAAAACAGGTTAAAATTGCTTCAAAAATTCCGAAATTTTAACAGTGTCCCCACTAAGCTTTAGAAGGATTGCACCACAAGTAAAAAAGCAATAGACCCCCAAATGAAAAAAACGGACTGATAATTGTCTAAAACCGGTTAAAACCCCCTAAAGCACCTTGCCACAGCACGGCCCTTAGGAAGCAATAATATGGGGTTGAAAGATTCAATTAGTCCCTCAGAAGACTATCAGGACCTCAGGAGAAGTTGCTTGCTGCTTGTAAATGCGCAACTGAGGCGTGAAAATAGGCCCCGCCCACCTCACTTGATGTTGCTGGGGCCTACACAAAACTAACAAACCCTGCCTGAAAGCCATGTGGGTTATAAACAACCCCAAAGAACCCTCAAGCAAATGTCCCATAAAACAGAAAACGTTACTCCCAGTGCCCACAAAAAATTAACCCTTTATGCAAGCTAGTAAAAACCTCTGATAACACTAGGATTACTGCTTACCCTTCCCCTAATGGGGACACTGTCAGCCTTTCTGAGTTAACACAGTCTATGCAGAAAATATGACTGAACATACCTCATTGCTGTATAGCAAGAAACCGTTCCTCACACTGAAGTTTTCCTGTACTCCTCAGCTCATGTGGGAACAGTGGACCTTAGTTACAAATGCTAAGATCATAATCCTCCAGGCAGAAATCTTCATCTATGTCCTGCCTGAGAGTAAATAGTACAACACTGTTACCATTTAAAAATAACAAACACTTGATTGAAGATAAAATAAAACTAACAGTTTAACACCTCTTCTCTTTACCCTTCCTGCTTAGAGCCAGCAAAGAGAATGACTGGGGGGTGGAGTTAAGGGGGGAGCTATATAGACAGCTCTGCTGCAGTGCTCTCTTTGCTACTTCCTGTCAGGAAGGACAATATCCCACAAGTTAGGATGAATCCGTGGACTAGGTACATCTTGCAAAAGAAAGAACCTTCCAAAATAGTACTTTAATGTCAATCGAATGCGTAGGCTCAAATGGAGCCCTCTGCAAAACCTTAAGAACTAGATTTAAACTCCAAGGAGGAGCAGTAGGTCTAAACACAGGCCTGATTCTAGATAGAGCCTGAACAAAAGACTGCACATCAGGAAGCTCAGCGAGCCTCTTGTGCAATAACACAAATATAGTTGAAATCTGTCCCTTTAGGGAACTCGAGAAAGGCCCTTCTCTATACCATCCTGACCTTATGCCAGGGGAATACACGCTCTTCACACCAGAATAAGTAGGTTCTGCACACCTTATGATAGATGCAACGGGTGACTGGCTTTCAAACTTGAAAGAGTATCAATCACTCTCTAAAAAAACCTCTCTTGGCAAGGACTAGGCGTTCAATCCCCATGCAGTCAGCCTCAGAGAATCTAGATTTTGATGAACAAAAGGACCCTGTTCCAGTAGATCTCTGCAACAAAGTAACCTCCATGGACGAGATGAGGACATCCCCACCAGGTCCGCGAACCACATCCTTCGCGGCCACGATGGAGCAATTAGTATTGCCAAAGCTTGCTCCTGCTTGATGCGGGTCACTACCCGAGGGAGAAGTGGTAACGGTGGAAAAATATAAATTATGCTTACCTGATAACTTAATTTCCATCGTGGGGAGGAGAGTCCACTGCTTCATTCATCACTTGTGGGAAATAAGAACCTGGCCACCAGGAGGAGGCAAAGACACCCCAGCCAAAGGCTTAAATACCTTCACCACGTCCCTCATCCCCCAGTCATTCTGCCAAGGGAACAAGGAACGGTAGGAGAAATATAAGGGTATAAATGGTGCCAGAAGAACAAAAATAAATTTAGGTCCGCCCACCGGAGACCGGGCGGGTGCAGTGGACTCTACTCCCCATGATGGAAATTAAATTATCAGGTAAGCATAATTTATGTTTTCCATCTAAAGGGTAGGAGAGTCCACTGTTTCATTCATCACTTGTAGGAACAAATACCCAAGCACTAGAGGACACTGAATGAAGAAAATGGGAGGGTAAAGGAGGCATTCCCTATACTGAGGGCACCACAGCCTGCAGAACCTTTCTCCCAAAAGCTGCTTCCGCCGAAGCAAAGACGTAAAATTTGAATTTTTTTTTGCAAACGTATGTAAGGAAGACCAGGTTGCCGCCTTACAAATCTGCTCCATAGAAGCCTCATTCTTAAAGGCCCAAGAAGAGGCCACAGCTCTAGTCGAGTGATCCGTAATCCCCTGAGGAGGCTTGTGTCCCGCTGTCTCATATGCCAGACGGATCATACTCCTCAACCAAAAAGATAGAGAAGTGGCAGAGGCCCTTTGTCCCCTGCACTTCCCTGAATACACAACAAATAAGGACGAAGTCTGTCTGAACTCCTTCGTTGCCTGAAGATGAAACTTCAACGCCCAAACCACATCCAGATTATGAAGTGACCTCTCCTTCAAAGAAGAAGGGTTAAGACACAAAGAAGGAACTACTATTTCCTGATTGATGTTATGACTCAACACCACCTTGGGAAGGAATCCCAATCCAGTGCGAAGAACAGCCTTATCAGCATAAACAACTAAGTGGGGAGGCTCATATTACAAGGCCGCCAACTCAGAGACTCTGCATGCCGATTCAATAGCCAGTAATAATAGGACTTTCCATGAAAGAAACTTAATGTCACGGGCATGTATAGGCTCAAATGGAGCCCTCTGCAAAACTTTAAGAACCAAGTTTAAGCTCCAAGGAGGAGCCGGCCTCCTGAACACAGGCCTGATCCTAACCAGAGCCTGAACAAAGGACTGAATGTCAGGAAGCTCCGCAAGCTTCTTATGCAACAGTAAAGATAAAGCCGAAATCTGTACCCTTTGGGAACTGGCGGCAAGACCCTTATCCAGCCCGTCCTGGAGAAAGGCCAAAATCCTGGATACCCTGACCTTATGCCAGGGATATCCTCGTTCCTTACACCAGAACAAGTAGGTGCTCCACACCTTGTGGTAGATGCATCAAGTGACCGACTTCCTGGCCTGGATGAGAGTGTCGATCACTCGCTCTGAAAAACCTCTTTTGGCTAAGACTAGGCGTTCAATCTCCACGCAGTCAGCCTCAGAGAATCTAGATTTTGATGTAGAAAAGGACCTTGAACTAGCAGATCCTTGCGACAAGGTAACTTCCACTGCGGATATGACAACATCGCCAGTAGATCCGCAAACCACGTCCTCCGCGGCCACGACGGAGCAATCAGAATAGCCGAAGCTTGCTCCTACTTGATGCGGGCCACTACTCGAGGTAGCAGAGGCAACTGTGAAAATATGTAGATTAGGTTGAAGTCCCTGGGTACCACCAAGTCGTCTATTAGCTCTGCCTGGGGATCCCTGGATCGCGACCCATATCTGGGTAGCTTGTAATTGAGTCTGGACACCATGAGATTTATTTCCGGTGTCACCCATTTGCTCCGCAAACATCTCGGGGTGGAGAGACCATTCCCCTGGATGAAACGTACGTCTTCTCAAAAAATCCGCTTCCCAGTTGTCCACACCCGGAATGTGGATCGCCGAGGATGGTCTCAGAAAGGATGTCCCGAGACAACTGCCTTGGTCGGGTCCACCAAGATAGGAACTCCCTCAAAGGTGTGTCCAAAGATATCTGTTGGGACAAATATGAATGATCGCCGTTCCATTGTCTCAACATGCACAGCTGTAGAGGTCTGAGATGGAACCTGGCAAATGGAATGACATCTATGCTGGATACCATGAGCCCGATTACCTCCATACACCTGGCCACCGATGTCCTTGAGGATGTCTGCAGGGCTAGACAGTTTAACGCCAACTTGCAACGTCTCTGGACCGTCAGAAATATCTTCATCACAGAAGAATCTAGCATCATACCAAGGAACTCTACCCTGTTGCTGGGGACCAATGAACTCTTTCCTTAGTTTGTTTATCTTCCAACCGTGGTGTCGAAGTAGGAGGAGAGCTCTCGAATAATCCTCCGCCAGACTGTAGGATGGAACCTGGACCACGATATCGTCCAGATATGGAGCCACTGCAATCCCCCTGGCTCTCGCTACTGCGAGAAGAGCTCCTAGAACCTTTGTAAAGACTCTTGGGGCCTTCGCCAGACCAAACGGAAGAGCCACAAACTGGAAGTGGTGGTCCAGGAAGGCGAACCTTAGAAATTTTACATGATCCTTGTGAATTGGGACATGAAGGTAAGCATTCTTCAGGTCTTTAGTCATGAATTGCCCCTCTTGAACCAGAGGCAATATTGACCTGATCATCTCCATCTTGAATGATGGGACTGACAAAAACTTGTTTAGGGCCTTCAGGTCCAGAATTGGATGAAACGTGCCATCATTCTTTGGGACCGCGAAAAGGTTTGAATAATACTTCAGACCTCTTTCTGCTGGAGGAACTGGGAGGATTACCCTGAGAGATGAGAGATCCCTCACACACCCCAGGAAGGCGTCTTTCTTTTCTGGTCTTGAAGAGATGTTTGACAGGAGGAACCTGCCCTTGGGCAGATACGATTTAAAACCTATCCTGTACCCCTGGATGACGACCTCCAGGACTCAAGGGTCTGTAACGTCTCCCCTCCAGGCCCCAACAAAGAGAGATAGTCTCTCCCCTAACTGGTCCAAGGACGGGTCGGGGGCCGCCCCTTCATGCTGATTTTGACTCGGCGGGCTTCTTGTTTTGCTTGGACTTGTTTTAAGAGTTTGCTGGCTTCCAAGATCCCCTGGATTGCTTATATTTTGCGGAAGGCTGCTGGCACTGATACTTGTCTGTACGAAAGGGATGAAAAGTAGATACCTTAGGTTTGGCTTTCTTATCCTGAGGTAAGAAGGCACCCTTGCCGCCCGTGACTGTAGATATGATGGAATCCAGGCCCGGGCCAAACAAAACCTTCCCCTTGAATGGGAGGGAAAGCAAGCGAGACTTAGATGTCATGTCAGCAGACCACGATTTTAGCTACAGAGCCCTGCGGGCTAAAACAGAAAACCCTGACGTCCTAGCATTCAGGCGAATAATCTGCATGTTGGCATCACAGATGAACGAATGCGCTACCCTCAAGGCTTTGATTCGATCCAAAATCTCTTCGAGGGGGGTCTCCACCTCGACCATTGCTGATAGTGCGTCACACCAATAGGTAGCCGCACCAGCCACCGCAGCGACTGCCGCCGGCAGTTGGAAAACGAACCCCGTCAGTTGGAACATCTTCCGCAACATGAACTCCTCCATGGATTCCTTAAAAAGAGGAGCTATCCTCAAGCAGAATGGTCGTTCTCTTAGCGAACATGGAGATAGCACCATACACCTTAGGGACGGTTCCCCACAGTTCAAGCCGCACGTCCGGAACGGAAAAAAGCTTCTTAAAAGAAGATGAGGGAGAAAAGGGCGAACCCAGTTTCTTCCGTTCATTTTTAATAATGTTTGCCATTTTGATAGGAACCGGGAAGGCCTGGGGCACAACCCTGTCCTTGTAAACCATTTCCAATTTAGGGATCGAAGGTTCCTACGGTAGTTTCGGTTCCTAGAACCTCCAGAGTAGCAAGCACTTCCTTCAGCAAGAAACGCTCCATCTTAAATTTGAAATCTGGTTCCTCCGCTGACAGAGGCTTAGAGGTAGCCGATTCCGACTCAGAAGCGGCCTCCTCTGAAAAATCTGCGGATAATCTATCTATGATATCCAGCGAAGTTGAAGACCCCTGAGACGGATAGCAGTGCCGTACCTTCCGCTTCCGCTTAGTAGGACGAGGCATCGCATTTATGGCCACAGAAATCGCCGTATGCAACTGATCAGCAAAGTCTGGAGGCCAAAGGACCCCTCCCAAAGGGAGGGTTAGTAGTGTCCTGGGGAACTGCTGGTGTAATCGGAGATGCTTGTAGGGAATGTACCTCGCGGGACGGAGAACCCTCAGAGGTGGACGGCTCAGTTGTACTAAATACTTTGAGAGATGAAAGACACGAGAGTGCGGTGTTCCTGGCAGCGTCTGCGGACTCGGCAAGACAACCGGAAGTGACGCCGGTTTCAGTGTAGTCTTTCCATAGGGAGCCAACGGAGTGCCGTAGCAGTGGCGAAACCAAGCCACTATGTAGGTGCAGGAAAAAGAAGAAATGCAGGCACTGCTGTGGATATCTTAAAACGGTAAATCTTTATTGGAGTAGCAATTAAAAAGTGAACAGCTACAACCGCTGTAAAGATAGCAGGAAAAGGTACAAAACCGGCAAAAAGGCAAGGCTGGGGAGAAAAATAGACACAGAAAAATGTCTGACTAGTTTCGAGTACAGGCTGTACTCTTATTCATAGACAGATGTCTATGAATAAGAGTACAGCCTGTACTCGAAACTAGTCAGACATTTTTCTGTGTCTATTTTTCTCCCCAGCCTTGCCTTTTTGCCGGTTTTGTACCTTTCCCTGCTATCTTTACAGCGGTTGTAGCTGTTCACTTTTTAATTGCTACTCCAATAAAGATTTACCGTTTTAAGATATCCACAGTAGTGCCTGCATTTCTTCTTTTTCCTGTACTAAATACTTTATTCTTTTAGAAATAGTAATATTGTCATAACATGTGGAACAAAGTTTTAACAGCAGTTCCATCGGAACCTCCTCACAGTATACACACAGTTAGTAGGTTTAGATAAGGAAAGAGTATCCTCCAACATATCAGAGTCTTCCATAGCTTGCGCCTTTATTACGGACTTGATAATTGACTGTATTGCCATGGCCAAAGCATACTTGTTATTTAATAAATGTATGGGTGTCTCGAGAACAAATTTGCTTTAATTAAGGTTTGGAGTCATTAACAGGACATGAAAGTCTATTAAACTTTCTTGATTCATATAGTGTATGCAATAAAAAAAAAACTAATTTATTTCTATTACCAAAGTTTGTAAGTGGCTGATTGTTGATTGGTTGTCAAGTGATAAAAGTAAAAAGGTGAAAGGCAAATGAAAAGAAAGTTTGAAATTTGCAAGAAAAAAAATCTACTGCTTGTTTGCAATTCAAAGAAAGCATTATTGCACTATCTTCTATTTCATAAATTAACTATTGCATGCAATGATCCTTTAAACAAATATTTAATTTATTTATGTAACAAAAGTATGCAAGCTGCAATATGACATTTCAAAAACAGACTGGAAGGTTTGCATTAGACACAATTACTTAGCACTTTAAAGAATTTTTTTTATTTTATTGTTTTGGATATTCTACCTTCAGTTATTATTCTACTGCAACATATACAAAAACATAATTTTTGTAAGAACTTACATGATAAAATAATTTCTTTCATATTGGCAAGAGTCCATGAGCTAGTAACGTATGGGATATACAAACCTACCAGGAGGGGCAAAGTTTCCCAAACCTCAAAGTGCCTATAAATACACCCCTCACCACACCCACAATTCAGTTTAACGAATAGCCAAGTAGTGGGGTGATAGAAAAAGGAGTAAAAAAGCATACAAAAAGAGGAACTGGAATAAAAATTGCGCTTTTATACAAAAATCATAACCACCAAAAAGAGGGTGGGCCTCATGGACTCTTGCCAATATGAAATAAATTAATTTATCAGGTAAGTTCTTAAATAAATTATGTTTTCTTTCATGTAACTGGCAAGAGTCCATAAGCTAGTTAAGTATAGGATAGAAAAACCCAAGATGTGGAAGACCACAGAAGAGTCACTAAAAAGGGAGGGATAAAATAAAAACAGCTATTTCCGCTGAAAAAATAAAATCCACAAAAAAATAAGATTTTTCTCATAAATTTCACATAAATTTCAAGAAAAAAACTTAAATCATAAGCAGAAGAATCAAACTGAAACAGCTGCCTGAAGAAATTTTCTACCAAAGACTGCAATACATCAAAATGATAAAATTTAGTAAATGTATGCAAAGAAGATCAAGTTGCTGCTTTGCAAATCTGATCAACCGAAGCTTCATTCTTAAAAGCCCAAGAAGTGGCGACTGATCTAGTAGAATGAGCTGTAATTCTCTGAGACAGAGACTGTCCCGTCTCCAAATATGCCTTGTGAATCAAAAGTTTTAACCAAGATGCAAAAAAAATGGCAGAGGCTTTCTGACCATTCCTGGAACCAGAGAAAATAACAAATAGACTAGAAGTCTTCCTGAAAACCTTAGTAGCTTCGACATACTATTTCAAAGCTCTTACAACATCCAAAGAATGTAAAGATCTTTCAAGAGTATTCTTAGGATTAGGACACAAGGATCGAACAACAATTTCCCTACTAATGTTGTTAGAATTCACAACCTTAGGAAGAAATTTAAATGAAGTCCGCAAAACAGCCTTATCCTGATGGAAAATCAGAAAAGGAGACTAACAAGAGAGAGCAGGCAATTCAGAAAGAGATAGCCAAAAGAAACAACACTTTCCAAGAAAGTAGTTTAATATCCAAAGAATGCATAGGCTCAAAAGGAGGAGCCTGCAAAGCCTTCAAAACCAAATTAAGACTTAGGAGGAGAGATTGATTTAATGACAGGCTTTATACAAACCAAAGCCTGCACAAAAAAATGAATATCAGGAAATTTAGCAATCTTTCTGTGAAATAAAACAGAAAGAGCAGAGATTTGTCCCTTCAACGTACTTGCAGACAAGCCTTTATCCAAACCATCCTGAACAAACTGTAAAGGTCTAGGAATTCTAAAAGAATGCCAAGAGAATTTATGAAAAAAACACCATGAAATATAGGTTTTCCAAACCCGATAATAAATCTTCTTTGAAACAGACTTACGAGCTTGTAGCATAGTATTAATCACTGAGTCCGAGAAATCTCTATGACTAAGCGTTCAATTTCCATACCTTCAAATTTAGCGATTTGAGATCCTGATGGAAAAATGGCCCTTGAGACAGGTCTGGCCTTAAAAGAATGGCCAAGGTTGGCAACTGGACATCTGGACAAGATATGCATACCAAAACCTGAGAGACCATGCTGGTGCTATCAGAAACATATGCAATTGTCCCATTATGATCTTGGAGATCACCCTTGGAAGAAGAAATAGAGGCGTAAAAATGTAAGCAGGTTGGTAAAACCAAGGAACTGCTAATGCATCCACCTTCTCCACCTGAGGATCCCTGGACCTGGAAAGGTACCTGGGAAGCTTTTTGTTTGGATGGGAAGCCATCAGATCTATTTCGGGAAGACCCCACATCTGTACTATCTGACAAAATACATCTGGATGGAGAGACCACTCCCCTGGATGTAAAGACTGATGGCTTCAGAAAGTATCCGAGATACTTCTTTCATCGTTATAGGACTGTGAGTCCCACCCTGATGGATTGACATATGCCACAGTTGTGATATTGTCTGTCTGAAAACTAATGAATGAGTCTCTCTTTAATAGAGGCCAAGCCTGAAGAGCCCTGAAAATAGCACAGAATTCTAAAATATTGATTGGTAACCTCGCCTCTTGAGGATTCCAAACTCCTTGTGCTATCAGAGAGCCCCAGACAGCTCCCCAACATGTGAGACTTGCATCTGTTGAAATCACAGTCCAGGAAGGATGAACAAAAGAGGCCCTTTGAAGAATCCGATGATGGTCCAACCACCAGGACAGAGAGAGTTGAATGTTGGAATTTAAGTATAACAACTGTGATATCCGAGTATAATCCCTGCACCATTGATTCAGCATGCAAAGCTGCAGAGGTCTGATATGAAAATGAGCAAAGGGGATCGCGTCCGATGCTGCAGTCATGAGATCTAAAACTTCCATGCACATAGCCACTGAAGAGAATGATCGAGACTGAAGGTTTCGACAGGCAGAAACCAATTTCATTTGTCTCTTGTCTGTTAAAGACAGAGTCATGGACACTGAATCTATCTGGAAACCTAAAAAGGTGACCCTTGACTGAGGAATCAAGGAACTCTTTGGTAAATTGATCCTCCAACCAGGTTTTTGAAGAAACAACACAAGTTGATTGGTGTGAGATTCTGCTAAATGAATAGATTGAGCCAGTACCAAGATATCGTCCAAATAAGGAAACACAGCAATACCCTGCTCTCTGATTACAGATAGAAGGGCACTGAGAACCTTTGAAAAGATTTTTGGAGCTGTTGCTAGGCCAAATGGAAGAGCAACAAATTGGTAATGCTTGTCTAGAAAAGAGAATCTCAGAAACCGATAGTGGTCTGGATGAATCGGAATGTGAATATACGGATCCTGTAAGTCTGTTGAGGACATGTAATGACCTTGCTGAACAAAAGGCAGAATAGTCCTTATAGTGACCATCTTGAAAGTTGGGACCCTTACAAATTGATTCAAAAACTTCAGATCCAGAACTGGTCTGAAAGAATTTTCCTTCTTCGGGACAATGAATAGATTTGAATAAAAACCCAGACCCTGTTCCAGAAGTGGAACTGGTACAATTACTCCTGAAAGCTCTAGATCTGAAACACACTTCAGAAAGGCCTGAGCTTTCACAGGACTTGTTGGAATGTGAGAGAGAAACTTTTTTCACACAGGTCTTATTCCGAAACATATTTGATAACCCTGGGAGATAATATTCTGAATCCAATTATTCTGAACGGAACCTGCTCAAACGTCTTGAAATAATTTCAATCTGCCCCCCACCAGCAGAACTGGATTGAGGGCCACACCTTCATACAGACTTGGGGGCTGGCTTTGGCTTCTTATAAGGCTTGGATTTATTCCAACTCGAAGATTGGAGCCAGATTAGGGGAAGGAGTGGTTTTCTGTTCTCTATTCTGACGAAAGGAACAAAACCGATTAGAAGCTTTAGATTTACCCTTAGACTTTTCATCCTGGGGCAAAAAAACTCCCTTCCCCCCAGTAATAGTGGAAATAATAGAATCCAACTGGGAACCAAACAAATTATTTCCCTGGAATGAAAGAGATAGTAACCTAGATTTAGATACCATGTCAGCATTCCATGATTTGAGCCATAAAGCTCTTCTAGCTAAAATAACCAAAGACATAGATTTAACATTAATCTTGATGATATCAAAAATAGCATCACAGATAAAATGATTAGCATGTTGAAGCAAACAAACAATGCTATGCAAATCAGAATCTTTCTCCCGATGTGCTAAGTTATCTAACCAAAAAGTTGAAGCAGCCGCAATATCAGCCATAGAAATGCAAGGTCTGAGAATATAGCCAGAATATAAATAAGCTTTCCTTAGATAACATTCAATTTTCCTATCTAAAGGATCCTTAAAAGAAGTACCATCTTCCATAGGAATAGTAGTACGCTTTGCAAGAGTAGAAATAGTCCCATCAACCTTTGGGACTTTTTCCCAAAACTCTAACTTAGCCACTGGCAAAGGATAAAACTTTTTAAACCTTGAAGAAGGAACAAAAGAAGTACCAGGCTTAGACCATTCCCTATCAATCATATCAGAAATAGCATCAGGAACAGGAAAAACCTCTGGAGTAACCACAGAAGGTTTATAAACAGAATTTAATCATTTACTGGATTTATTATCAAGAGGTCCAGACTCCTCAATATCCAAAGTTTAACAAAGAACAAATATACTCAAACTTAAAAAGATAAGTTGATTTATTAGTATCAATATCTGAAGTGGTGGATATGTCAGCATGTTGTCGGTCATTACAAATTTCATCATCATTATGAGAAGTTTTAAAAGACCTTTTACGTTTATTTGAAGGAGGTATAGCAGCCATAGCCTTCTGTATCGCATCAGCAACATAATTTTTCATATCATCAGGGATATCATGTACTTTAGATGTTGAAGGAACAGCAGATACTGTACTAGCACTAATAAAAACCTTTTCTGCATGCAAAAGCGTATCATGACAACTGTTACATACTACAGCTGGAGATATAATCTCCACTAGCTTACAACAGAAACACTTAGCTTTGGTAGAACTGTGTTAAGGCAGCATGATTCCTACAGCAGCTTCTGAGACAGGATCAGATTGAAACATCTTGTAAAATGTAAATGAAAAAAATAACATTTAGACAGAAATATCTTATTTCCACATATAGCAGTTTCAGGAATGGGAAAAAATGCAAATGCTAAAATTGTTAAAAAAGCAAATAGCATAGCCCTCTGAGCATAAAGGCGGCAAACATCTGGAAATGACACAACTCGCGTCATAACAAACACAGTTCAACATCAAACAACCTAGCGTCAACTTAAACGCCGGAAATTACGAACTTGCCGCATATTCACACCAAAAAATGATTGCACCAAGAAAAACGCAATAAATAACAGCATTTTGCGTTCTCACAAACCTAAATGGCCTACAAGTTTTCTAAAGAAAAAACAAGTCAAATTGAAAAAAAGACTACACCCCAGGTAAGTAACTTCCTAAAATATGATTCCCATAACAAAACTGCCAGATTGCAAAGGGATATATAAATAGACCTGACTTATGGCAAATATAAGTAAAATACATATATTTAAAACTTTATAATAATACATAAAGCGCCAAAGTGTCTTAAATAATGATACATACTTACCGAAAGACACCCATCCACATATAGCAGATAGCCAAACCAGTACTGAAAACTATCAGCAGAGGTAATGGTATATACAAGAGAATATCGTCAATCTGAAAAGGCAGGTAGGAGATGAATCCCTACGACCGATAACAGAGAACCATCGAAAAGATTTCCCACGAGGGAAACCATAAAATCAATAGGCAATACTCCCTTCACATCCCTCTGACAAACACTGTACCCGGAGAGGAATTGGGCTTCAAAATGCTTAGAAGTGCTTATCATAGAAGAAATCATCAAAATCAAGCACAAACTTACTTCACCACCTCCATAGGAGGCAAAGTTTGTAAAACTGAATTGTGGGTGTGGTGAGGGGTGTATTTATAGGCATTTTTAGGTTTGTGAAACTTTGCCCCTCCTGGTAGGATTGTATATCCCATACTTCACTAGCTCATGGACTCTTGCCAATTACATGAAAGAAAGAAATTAATTAAAACAAAAGCCCTATAATTTTTTATAAAGTTAAATATACAAGTGCTTCTTATAGTCTAAAAAAACATTACTAAACAAAAATGTAAATATGTTTTAAAGTTAAGTGATTATGCCATATGCAGATATGTTATAAATATATCACATATCTTACCTTTGTGCCATGTTTCCCCATATTCTCCACCACCTCTGATGTTGGCAACAGCAAGAATGCCACCTAGATGTCTCACAAAGATAAGTCTTGACACACTGAAAAACAATTAACTGTACTTAGGTTCTAGTAGTAATGCATCATGGCAATAATATAAATATAACTAGAAAGGCAATTTTAATGGCAAAGCTATCACCCATTATATTTTTTATGGTATACAATATCTTGTTCTGGGATTAATAAGGCTTAGTGAGTAGTAGCTGTATGAAGTCCTACACAACTACCACACATTAGCCTCTTGATTGCTTCCCCAGGTTGCATTGTGTCCACGCGTTTATTATGTCAAGCAACCAAATGAACTACAACCAACTGTTCATCTCGTAACTATGCAGTAGGACAGACCCTATCAACGATCCAGGACATCATGCAGATTATTCAAGTTAACATTGCTAATACACAAAAAAGACAAAGATTATATTTTGACAATCACAGGTCTACTCCTCCGTCTTTCCAAATTGGTGATAGTGTGGTTTTCCACTAAGAATTTGAAACTCCAAACTCCCTCCAGGAAACTGAGTAAGATGTTCATTGGACCCTATGTTTCTCGACTAGTCAATAAGAATGCAGTCACATTGAATTTACCTCCTTCTCTCCGGATACATCCTACCTTTCACGTTTCTCTACTCAAACCGTTTGTACCCAATCCTTACCGCCTCCTGACCCAGTAATGGTAGATGGTGAGCTTCAGTATGTTGTCAGACGTATTCTCGATTCCAGGATCCAGACGTCAACTTCAATACCTTGTGAGTTGGAAGGGGTGTGACTCCTCTGAGGACTCCTGGATTCCTGCCACCCACCTTCATGTTCCATGCTTGCTTAGAGCTTTCCATCAAGCTCATCCCACTAAACCTGCTGCATGTCTAGGAGGTCGTCCTTGAGAAGGGGTCATGTCACATTTCTGCTGTTCCTTTAATTTCTCTCCTTACCTGGCTGCAGTTTTCCCAATAAATAGCACCTCCTCCATACAGGAAGTGCTTGGATAACATTACTGCTTCCTGGCTTTGCCTGTGACTCTACTCAGAGAACCTTACTGCCTGTGTTTAAACTGTATCTTTTTTCCTCTGCAGTTTTTCAGGAGAACCCATTCTATTGCAGTTTATTCCATTTCCATGCATGTATAATTCTACCTGCCTAAATTCCTGTTGGAAACTACTTTCTCAGTGAGTACACTTAAAATTTATTTGCCGTTTGCCTTTTCATTACAATCAATCCGCCTTCTACAGCGGATTGATCTGCCTTCAGTGTTTGCTTCCTCACGCTCTCTAAGGTAATCCCTTGCCATCCTGCTTATTTAGAATATCCTGCCTGTTTAAAGTTAAATTTCCTGATTCATCCAACAGTAAGCTTTGTGGACATTATTTTATTTTTTGCTGCTACCCTGGACTTATTCTCCATCAGTTTATCCTGCATATACCTGTACCCTTGCCGGGACTTTATTCTCTTAATTCAAATTGTTTGTCTCCTATTTTTGTATTATATCAGTTCCATTTTCTTTGGCTGCCTTGTTTTACTTCTGCAGCTCTTATTCTTTGTTGGGCTTTATTTTTCATAAGTAAAACTTGTCTATATAAATTGCAGGTCTGTTTGAGTTTTTCTTACCGTAAAACCTAATTTCCTTAACTGCATACATTCATTACTTAAAGGTTATCTATGTATTCAAGACCATAATTGCTAGTAACTAGTAGAACAAGTTATTTTTTAGTAGGATTGTGATAGTACGCCACCGAGGTGATATTGCCGATTGGAATCTGATAAACCGAACTAAAGCTAGTTGAGGCCAGGATATTAAGGCATTGTAAATTGCTCTCAACCCTAAAATGTTTATGGGAAGCAAAGACTCCTCTCAAGTCCAAAGACCCTGAGTCTTTAGGGAAGCCCAAACTACTCCCCAGCCTAAAAGGCTGTCGCCCCTTGCCACAATCACCCAGGATGGTCTCAGGAAGCAATGACCCTGAGACAGATGGTCCTGCGAGATCCACAAAGATAGAGAGTCTCTTGATAGGGAGTCCAGAACTATCTTCTGAGATAGGTTCAAGAGGTCTCCGTTCCATTGACTGAGCATGCATAACTGAAGAGGTCTCAGAAGAAACCGAGCAAATGGAATGATGTTCATTGAAGCAACCATCAGACCAATTACTTCCATACACTGAGCCACTGACGAACGGGTAGAGGCCTGAAATTCAAGCAAAAATCCAGAATTTTGGATTTTCTGACCTCCACCAAAAAAATCTTCATGGACAGAGAATCAATAATCGTTTCTAAGAAAACCACCCTGGTGTCTGGCACTAGGGAACTCTTCTCTAGATTCACTTTCCACCCGTGGGAACGAAGAATAGATAACATCTCTGTATGAGATTTTGCTAAATGAAAAGATGGCCATTGAACCAAGATGTCGTCCAGGTAAGGTGCCACCGCTATTCCTTGAGATCTGACCAGCGCCAAAAGGGCCACTAGGACCTTTGTAAAGATTCGAGGAGCCGTGTCAAAACCAAACAGAAGAGCTAAAAACCGGAAATGTTTGTCCAGAAAGGCAAACCGAAGGAATTGGTGATGTTCCCTGTGAATGGGAACATGCAGATACGCATCCTTCAGATCTATGGTCGTCATTTTCTGACCTTCCTGTACCAAGGGTAGGATGGAACGAATAGTTTCCATCTTGAAGGACAGAACCTTAAGGAATTTGTTAAGACACTTGAGGTCTAAAATGGGAGAAAAGTTCCCTCTTTTTTAGGGAACCACAAACAGATTTGAATAAAATCCTTGACCTCTTTCTGCTACAGGAACTGGAACAATCACTCCCAGGGAAGATATGTCCTTTACGCAGTTTAAGAAGGCCTCTCTTTTTACCTGGTTTGAAGAAAACCTTGACAGGAGAAATCTGCCCCTGGAGAGACAAGACTTGAATCCTATTCTGTATCACTGAGATACTACCTCTACAGCCCAAGGATCTGAGACATCGCGGATCCGAGCCTGCTGAAAAAGGAACAGCCTGCCCCCCACTTGATCCAGAACTGGATCTGGGCGGCCCTTCATGCTGATTTGGAATCGACGGAAGGTTTCTTGGTTTGCTTTCCCTTATTCCAAGGTTGACCGGACCTCCAAGAGGTTCTGGGTTGCTCAGGCTTGGAAGAAGAGGAGGAAGACTTCTGTCCCTTGAAGTTATGAAAGGAACAAAAATTAGAATTTTGGTGACCCTTAGGTCTATTCTTCTTGTTGTGAGGTAGGAAAGATACCTTTCCACCCGTAATTTCTGATTTGATCTCAGTCAGACCAGGACCAAATAAAGTCATACCTTTATAAGGTAAAGACGGGAGCTTGGACATGGAAGTTACATCAGAAGACAAAGATTTTAACCACAGAGCTCTGCGAGCTAGAATTGCAAGGCTAGAAATCTTAGCTCTCAGTCTAAGCACTTGCATGTTGGCATCACAGATAAGAGTTTTGGCTAACTTAAGAGCCTTGATCCTATCCTGGATCTCCGCTATAGTATTCTCTTCTGAAATTAGACAAGGCATCGCACAAATAAGATGCCGCTCCCGCGACCATAGCAATACTTGCAACAGTTTGCCATTAAAATCCCTAATGAATGTAAATCTTTCTTAAGTAAGCCTCTAGCTTCTTATCCATGGGATATTTGAAAGAACAAATATCCTCAATAGGAATAGTAGTTCTCTTGGCTAGAGTAAAAATAGCTCCTACCTTGGGTACAGTGCGCCACGAGTCCCGTATAGAATCTGCAACAGGAAACATTTTTAAAAACAGGGCGACGGGAAAAAGAAAACCCTGGTTTTTCCCATTCCTGTGCTATATTTTCCGACATACGATCCGGAACTGGAAAAACTTCCACAGAAGAAGGAACATCATATACTCTATTTAGTTTACTTGACTTCTTTGGATTCTCAATGACAGATGATTCGCAGTCATCAAAAGAAGCAAGTATCTCCTTCAGAAGTAACCAGAGGTGTTTTAGTTTAAGCCTAAAATTAACCTCCTCTGAGTCTGTAGATTTCTCTACTAGAGAGTCAGAATCTGAAATTTCACCCTCAGAAGCCACTGAGGTATCATCATCAGATGACAGAGAGACTGACCAATGCTGACTTAGCAGAGTTTAGAACCCTTACTGAGAAAAATATTTTTAGACTTCCTTTTCCTCTTACCAGCAACTGGAAAAGCTGATAAAGCTTCAGAAACCGCAGAAGTAATCTGTGCAGTAAAATCCCCTGGTAAATAAACACCCCAGGAGGCTTTTGAGAGAAACCGCAGGGCACTGAATATGAAACTGATAAGGCTTGGGACGTTTGTGGGGAAAGCTGAGGCACTGCTAGGACAGCATTATCCTGTGAGACAGAAGGCTCTGAGAAAGAAATCTTATCTTTAAATAATAAAGTTTTATTTAGACAAGAGGTGCAAAACTGCACAGGATGAATAATCTTAGCCTCCAAGCAAAATAAACATTACTCAAAAAATCCAGTTTCTTCATTAGTGTCCATAACTAAAAGTAATCTGGGTCCCACAAGAATATAACAAAATTAATAAATAAAGATTTTTGATATTATGTCTAATTACATTTTTAAACAATAGAAACAATTTAGAAAATTGAGCACCATAAATCCTCAGCTCTGCTGAGGGCTTACCACTCCCTGAGCCAGTCGATCTATCCCACTTGCAGAGGAAATGTTAAATTACAGGACCGTAATCAATAATTCTCCTCAGGAGCTGAAATCTTCCACACACGCCGCTGAAAAATACGCTCTGATCGGGAGAAGCCAATTATCGGAAGTGAGGAGAAGCGTTTATGTGATCACAACTAAAATGAAATGCACCACAAAGTATAAAAAACAGCGCACAAGAAAAAAAGATTTAAATGAATAGGGATATGTTTTGCCCTGAAAACGAACTATCCCTCTCTTCAAAACATAGCTATTATGCCCCAATAAAAGTAATATCTCTCAAGCCCATAAAAAAATAAATTAATGATCTCTGTTTTACTTTAAAAATCTGTCAGCCTCATAACACCCTCTGTATAGTATGCAGTGCCCCCAATTATCTCTCTTATAAAAACATCTCTCTTAATAAAGAGAAAATGAGTCCCAAGAATAAAATAATATTCCACAAAGGGATTAACTCTTAGAGTGCTGGTAGCTTCTAACCTAGAAGGGAATGCACTTACTCCACTTCTATCAGGGACCTGCAGAAAAGAAAAAAGACAGAGTAACCAACCCTGGCTTTCTATAATAGGGGTAGCAATACTGTTAGAAGCTAAGCAAAGACCACTTTGCCGTCTCCTAACTGCTAAAATCCACCATTACTCTTACTAAAGAGATTGACATTGACACAGCTTGACCCCAATCCTTGCTTGCAGGGAAAAGTACCCATAAAAAGATAAATATCTTCAGACACCATCTTCGCACATCCTCCCATGACAAAGAGAATGACTTGGGATTATGGGTAAGGGAAGTGACACTTAACAGCTCTGCTGAGGTGCTCTTTGCCTCCTCCTGCTAGCCAGGAGTTGAATATCTCACTAGTAATTGGAATTTGTGGACTCTCCATGCCATAGGAAAGAAATCAGAATAGTATGTATGTATGTATGTATTGGGTAATTGTAAAGCACGGCTAATAACCTGTAAGGATCTCAAGGCGCTGCTCATTTTATCGACCTCAGAAGGATGAAAGGCTGAGTGGACCTCGCCGGGGATCGAACCTGCAACCATTGGGTTGCTACAGAGCTCAGCCACAATGCCATAGCATGCTGAGCTATCTGTCCGGCTGCAAATTAATTCACATTTTCCGGGTACTGAGTTTTTACATGCCAATTAAACACATGTGGCAATCAATCCAATGAAACTGCAAAAATTGACTACCTATTAGGGTGTTGCCGACTTTAAAAAAATAAAAAAATCATCCTCATATTCCTACCCCAAATAAACTAGTTTTTTTGTCACAATTGTAAAACATATATCAGGCATGTATATCTCTATCAATAAAGCAGATACAATTATCCTGATAAGCCAGTGAGTATTAGTAAGAGGTAAAACCCAATACTGTTCTTTTTCCTTTTATTGACTTGTGTAAATAAGATTGTCATATGCATGGTCAGTATATACACTGGGCAGGGTTTTGTATTATAAAACGGAAATCAGTAAAGATTTGAATTTTTGTCTTCGTTCCATTTCATACAGTATGTTAAATGTAAGAAGTCTCTCTCTCTTACAAGTTTGAGGAAAAGAAATACAAAATAATATAATTCAGAAAGACTGGCCAATATGGATAGCACCTGCAAAATGAATTGCAAAGGAAGGAAACAATATTCACCACTTAATTCATTTATGGCAGTAAAATCACTTAAAAGTAATATGTCAAGTGCCAGTTACTTGCCTTGAGACATTAATAACAAGAGGCGTCTGACTTATAACAAAGGAAAAAAATTCTGACAGAGATTGATGAAACAAAGCTTAAGAGCAAAGTTAATAATAAACAGATCTGAAATTATAAATCCACAATTTAATTTGAAAAATAAAGTACATTTAAATTGCAATACCATTTTTTTTTTTAAACAAGCTAAAACACTAACGCTGCTCAGAAGACTAGAGGGTAAGAAAGCTCACATGACCATGTCAACCAGATGTAGACACAGAAACATGTCATACAGCTGACAGTAGACCACTGATCTCTGATGTTGTATTAAGCATGTAGTGTTAAGTAGTCTTAACACTTCTTTAACATTTCTATTGTCCAAATGGACAAAGCTGTAGTTCATATGGGCATATGTAACTATATAAATAATGGTCAGGTACAAGACTGTAGAACTATGATATAGTCCAAGATAAGAGAATGAAAAGGCAAACCCTAGTTATTTTTGAAATATAATTGAACATCTGATCTATATTACTGAGATCAATATAGTTTCCCCTCTTCTACAAGGTGTGCTTTCAGCAGTGTACTAAAACCCAGAGCATGAAACATCTATCAATTATAACTTCCCAGAAAAAAGACTTCTATGTGAAAGAAGCAAGACTGTAGTGAAAGAACTCATCATAGGGACCCCAGAAATAAAAAATGGTGTATTTTTAGTATAGCTGGTCACCAGGCTAAGTTCTGCATTTCCATAAATGAGGGGAGAAAAAAGTGGTCTAATTTTGCAAGTCAAAAAATAAAAAAGATAGACATGTTTCTATCTATCTATCTATCTATCTATCTATCTACCTACCTACCTACCTACTATGCAAATGTTTTAGGCAGGTGTGAAAGAATGCTGTAAAGTATGAATTCTTTCAAACATAGAAATGTTAAAGGTATAGTAAACACCAAAAATGTTATTGCTTAAAAAGATAGCTAATCCCTTTATTTACCATACCCCAGTTTTGCATAACCAACACTGGAATAGAATATATTTTTTATCTCTGTGATTACCTTTTATCTAATTATCTAAGCTTCTGCTGACTGCCTCCTTGTCTGAGATCTTTTGACAGACTTGCATTTCAGGCAATTAATGCTGACTCGTAAATAACTTCACGTGCATGAGTACAATGTTAGCTATATGAAACACATAAACTAACGCCCTCTGGCTGTGAAAAACTGTTAAATGCAGAGGCAGCCTTCAAGGGTTTAGAAATTGGCATATAAGCCTACCTAGGTTTAGCTTTCACCTAAAAATAACCGAAAAACAAAGCAAATTTGATGATAAAAGTTAATTAGAAAGTTGTTTAAAATTACATGCCCTATCTGAATCATGAACGTTTAATTTGGACTTTACTATCTGTTTAAGTTTATTTTTTATAAATTAACAAAATGCAAAGTCGGAGAATAGAATAAAACTCTATTAGGTGTGATCACTTTTTTCAAAACAGCATTGATTATTCTAGGTATGCTTGTGCAAAGTCAGGGATTTTGTAGGCATATAGTCAGGTGCTTGATTAAACAATTATGCCATGGAAAAGGAGGATATGGGATAGCGCTAAAAAAGCTCAAGAGAGGAAATGGGTTAATTGTGTTTACACCAACAAATGTGGTTAATTCTAAACTAGGGTACTGAGACCAAATACTAGTAAATATGGTGGATGAAATTATAAAATATGTACAGGTTAATTGAGTATAAAGAACTACCATTAAAGTATCTCTATTTCACTTGCTTATCAAAAAAACGGGCACTATGACCCATGGGATTTATATTAGTAAGTAGCCAAAAGGGCGAGAAACAGAGTGATTTCTCTCAGAGAACAATCTCATATAAATGTGTTTAATGTTATCCATATAAAAAGTACTACATAATGATAAAATCCAACATAAGGTAATTATAAAAAAAGAAATAAAATTTAATGTTAAATTACTAAAATCAATGATCCCAAAAAAACGATGCCGGCATCTAAAATATACACTTTAACTCAATGCATAGATAGTACAATTTAACTCAATGCTTACAAATCAACTTGATGTTAAATAAGCTAAATGTGCACAATATATATTAATATAAACAATATGACTTGATATTGATAAATTGTAGCGAGCTACGACAGACACATATGTGTATTTAGATCTAAACGGTTGGCGTCAGTCCCAGTTACTATTAAGGATTCCACAAAGTGTCCTTATAAATTGTATAAGGCTTGGCTAATGTGAAAGTGTTTCAACCTTTTTTCCAATGTACGCTTCCTGGATCCGTCTTTCGAGCTGTGCAACAAGCTGGTCTGTGGTTTTGCAGACAGTTGTAGCGGATTGTCCGTTCTGTCTGAATGTAGTTCCGGGTTATGCGGTCCACTGTGATCCACAGTGTAGCACTAATGGGTTGCGGTACCCTTGTTCTTTTGTGACTTCCAGCTGGTGAGACTCACTTTGTATACTGGTAGGGAAGGTACATTGAGCTATATCCTGAAGCAGGAATAGACTCTTTATGTGTAATTCCTGTCCCATGATCCAGCAATACTATTGTGCCAAAATAGTACTCACCGGTACCATTTAAAATAAAAAACTTCTTGATTGAAGAATCTAAAACTAACACCTCACTTTACCTCTTCCTATTACTAACACAGGCAAAGAGAATGTCTGGGGGTGGAGGGAAGGGAGGAGCTATATAGACAGCTCTGCTGTGGTGCTCTTTGCCACTTCCTGTTAGCAGGAGGTTAATATCCCACAAGTAAGGATGAAATCCGTGGACTCGTATCTTGAAGAAGAAAGGGCCCGAGCACATGTGCACAAATTAAACTACATGAAAACAAGCTGACGTGCGGAAAATGTGCAAAAGGCGTGAACAAACAAAAAAGTTTAAAAAAAAAATACAAAAATATATAAAAGGAAAGAAAAAACAGGAGAAATGTTCAAACACTTTTATAGACAGCACTGATAATACCTACTTTTTTGAAACATATATATGTATTTATCCAAATTTTACATTGAAAATTATTCGTACTGTTTTTATCGTGCAGTAATCATGACAAATTATAAACTGTAGCTATATTTGCTAATTGTATAATCACACTTGTTGCATTATTCTGGTGTAGCCCAAGTTTGCTAATCAGCAATTTATCATCAAAATTATTTTTGCTGTAGCTGATTGTTTATTTCTAATATTTTTTTTATGATTGGTTCATTAATGGCAATCAATTGAATTTTCAATTATAATTTATGACTGACAATCTTATTCCTTATAGACACATGCTTGGTACAGCTTGCTATTGTATCATTTTGTCCTCCATTACTGGGGTTACACATTATTCCTATTCTGTTGGAACCATTATCACAACTGTTATTCACTACAAATTCAGGAGACAAGCCCAAATGTGAAACTTTTTGAAGGCCTGTCACTGCGGGCAGTTTAGGTAGGCATCATCCTTAAAAAAAAAACAAAAAAAAAAAAAAAAAAAAAAAACAGTACTACATCCAATCCGACAGCCCCTGAGCAAGCTGGCTCATAGGAATGCCTCAAGTGTATGGATGGCCAGAACAGTGCTGCCTCCTAACCAACTGAGCCTGACCTCTTCTCAAATATTAAACATACTTTATCATGAAAACCCAAGAAAACCGAGTTATTGTATCGTTTTTGCAAATTCAAATACTTGCAAGAGTTATGATACTCACATACAGTATTGGTTTTGTTCTCTACATTTACCTTAAATAATGAGAAATGTGTAAATCTCAGTTAAAACTACACAGAAGTTACACCAACACCAGCTATCATCACGTTAGACTTTTACATATTACTTTGTAAATTGATGTGTCATACACACGTGTCTTACATTGTATAACTGACAAGATACATGCAATGGCTAGTAATATTTCTAGAAGAGAGTCATTTATTATATTGTTGATTCTAAAGCAGATTTACTGTAACTAGCATTTTTAAAACTATTTCAAAGTAGCATGGAACTTGAAGTATATAAGTATATATTATATAAAATATCTCTATAGCATAGTTTTGGAAAGAATCATTAAAACTAGTCAGAAGAAGAGGGTTTAAGTAGGTATTCCATTAACCACACATAGTGTCAACAAATTGTATCTACCACATGAATATATATTTCAAGGCAGTAATAAATTATTTTTGTTGCATTATTTTTCAACATGCTCTTACAATGTAATCTGCCAATGTTCCTTTCATATAGATACTTTATAAATTGTCATTATTATTATAGCAACTAGCTACCACATAAAATACTGAATTGGCCACATTGCCACTTATCTATGAAAACAAAATTTAAGCTAACCTGATAAATTTATTTATTTCTTGACACTGTGAGTCCACGGGATCATCAATTACTGTTGGGAATACTACTCCTGGCCAGCAGGAGGCAGCAAAGGGCACCACAGCAAAGCTGATCAGTATCACTTCCCTTCTCACAAACTCCAGTCATTCGACCGAAGGAAAAGGAAAGAAAGGAAATAACACGGTGCAGAGGTTTATATAAAAAAACTGTCTAAAAATAAGCGTGGGCTGTGGACTCACCGTGTCAAGAAATAAATACATTTATCAGGTAAGCATACATTTAGTTTTCTTTCTTATGACATGGTGAATCCACAGGATCATCAATTACTGTTGGGAATCAATTCTAAAGCTAGAGGACAGAGATGATTAGGGAGGGACAAGACAGGTAACCTAAACAAAAGGCATCACTGCTTGAAGAATCTTTCTCAACCTCAACAGAGGCAATATTAAGTATACAGAATTTAGAAATAGAGAACAAGGAAGACCATGTCACAGCCTTGCAATCTGTTCCACAGAGGCCTCATTCTTGAAGGCCCAAGTGGAAGAAAACAGCCCTAGTGGAATGAGCTGTGATTCTCACAGGAGACTGCAGTCCGGCAGTCTCATATACCATACAAATAATATTTCTCAACCAGAGAGAAAGAGAAGTGGGATAAGTTTTCTGATATTTACGATTCCAGAGAAGAAAAACATGCAGAAGACTGACGAAAGTCCTCCGTAGCTTGCAGCAAGAATCTAAAGCCCGCACAACATCAACGTTGTGAAACAAACGTACCTAATGAAAGAAGAATTAGGACATAGAGAAGGAACAATAATATCCTGATTAAAATTCCTGCCCAAACAACTTAGGAAGGAAATCTTACTTAGTGCGAAAAACACCACCCTATAATCAAGCAAGATAAGATAAGGAAGAACACACTGCAGAGTAAAGAGTTCCGATACTCCGAGCGGAAGAGATAATAACAAGGAACAAAACCTTCCCACATAACACTTGTGTATCTATGGGATGCCTTGGCTCAAAAGGAGCCGCTGCAAAACTTAAGAACCAGGTCAAGACTCCAGGAAGGAGTAACCGACGAAAGCCAGGCCTGATACTGACCAGAAAATTGCACAATTGGAAGACCGCCAAGTGCTTATGAAGCAAAAAGACAATGCAGAAAGCTGACCCTCTAGGACCCTTGCTGACGAAAATCGTTCTCCAGACCATCCAGGAGAAAATACAAAAGTCAAGGAAACCTGACTCCATCCCAAGAGTAATCCTTAGATTCACATCCAAAAGAATCCATCCCAGATAGAACTATACATTCAGTCTCCAACAATCAGCTTCAGAGAAGAGAAATGTGGATGAAAGGACCCTATTCAGAGGGTCCTTCTTCAAGGAAATCTTAAAGGTGGAAGAGACAACTCTTTTAGGTCTTACTCTCTTAACGAGAGGTAGAAAAAAAATACTTTTACATCCGGAAGTCAGAGGAGAATTCTGCCAGACCAAGTCCTAACAAGATCTCACCCTTGAAAGGAAACGCCAGAAGCGTGGATTTTGGAGGTTGGTTAAAATATTAAACCTGCAGCCTAGGCTGCACCACTAAGCCCCAGAAGGCTTCTCAGCTGAACAGATTTCAGCCAAAATGCCCAGTGGTCTAGCACAGCAAGTCTAATAAGACAAAGCATTGCTCTAAAGGAACAATTAAACCTCCAGTTTATTATACCGTGGCCGGACTTTTAGCCGACGGACATTTGGCTGAAACACAAGTGGCTGTCAGATAACAGTCCGGCCACAAGATAGATAGATTTGATAGATAGATACATAGATTAGATAGATAGATCAATAGATGCAATAGATACATTTGATAGATACGATAGATAGATAGATTTGATAGATAAATAGATAGATTTGATAGATAGATAATTTCCCAGACAGAGAATTACAAGACGTGCGTCTGGGACCCATGGTAAGGTTCCCAGAGGCAGTTACGGCGCCAGAGGCTCTCATTAGAACAGAGCACTCTGGAACGCATCTGCCCTCGGCCGTCATCGGAACATTCTTTAGCTTTCTGTCCGTCGGCCAAATGTCCGTCGGCCAAATGTCCGTCGGCATTTTGTCAGAGCACCTATTATACATAGATCCGAAAGGAGCATCTACCTTCCATAGGGATTGCAATTTTCTGCCCATCTACCTAGGGCACCATGTATTATAACTGATTCAGCGACAGGAAAATCCTCTAAAGGAAGGGAGGCAGGGGAAAATGTATCCATAACTTCTCCTCTTCCTGACCATGTCAAGAAACCCTTCCAAATAGGAAGGAACATCAGAGAGAAATAAGTCTCACAAACTTTCAAAGGTTGACAACGACAGGGGTATCGAAGTCGTCCAGGTAGCCAAAAACTCCTTAAACTGTACACGAGGTATTAAAGCTTACATCTGAAGGAAGGCCCCCTCAGCATCAGATTAATGAATTATACTGTCCTTAACTCACAGAACTACCGGCAAATTCTCTTTCCCAGCATAGGATAGAAATCAACCAGCGTAGCTGAATGAAGGAATAGAGACCTTACTATCTGAACTTTTAAAAATGTCCTCTTGCATTTTTCCTGAAGGAAAAGAAGGCAGGTTAAGCCGCAGATACCGCAAGGATACCTGAGCTGAAAATCTACAGGCAAATACACCCCTCCAAGAGAATTAGATTAACTGCAGGGCACTGCATGTGACGCCATATAGGCTTGGGACGTGAAGGAGAAGCTGTGGCATGGCCGAAACAGCATCATCCTAGGAGACATACGACTCAGAGGGCAACAACTTCACCTGACTGAATAGTTCTTACCGGTGAAAATTCAACTAAAAAGAACTAAATTTAAAATATTAAATTTAACATGAAATTCAGATGTTTAACAAACTTTAAACCTTTATATATTTAAACATGCGTCATAGCCTACCTAGGTAATGAACCCAAGACTGCTGGCTTGAAGTGCTGTGAGTTACCACTGGGCCACAGGATATTAAAATTCTTAACTTACTGGGGAGGACAAACATACAGTGCACATAAAGCAGAATTTAAGAATTCTCTTTATAAACTGTCCCTTTAAGAGAAGGGAACTCTCATGCTTGACCCAGACCAGAGTTTATGAAACCTTAAACGTCCGTGTAGGACACAGAACTCTCACAGTGGTTTTTTCATGTAGACGCACAAAAAAACTACCAAGACTAGTCTAGACACTAGTCTGGAAAAAACTCCTAGAAAGTTTAAAAACGCTAACATGCACTGGATTGTAGACAAACTGTTATGATAACACCAGAAGGAACTCCGCTCCGTTCTCAGCCAGAGAACAAGTTCTGAAAAAAAAAACACTCGATAGGAGCCTAAAATGGCAGCGCTCAATTCCCTGATTAAGGAGGAGGCGGGGCCATAAGGGCGGCAGGGGGAAACAGCGCAGAATGTATTAACATTGCGCATCCTTCAGCCGTTATTGAAACTCACATGGAGTATACTAAACACTAGTCTTTTCTGTGACTGCTATAGCCTCACCCCTTTAGAATAAATCATTTGCAACATGTCTAAAACACTCAATAGATCACTCGTAATTACTGAGATCAGTCTCCTGTTCAAATGGAGAGAGGTGCATCATACTGGCCTCATAGGAAGACGCTGCCATTAAAGGCGCGCTCCTAATAGTCAAGCTTACAGTTTGAGAAGAAAATAACAAGTGGAAAGTAGAAATTGCTTTGAAATGTCACCTATTAAATATGCAAATAGATGTATGCACATAGGCCCTAAAATAAGCATACAAGTCTCCATTAAAGAGTTAATTCTCTAGAGAAAATTAACCTCTTAGTCTCCAATCACATGTATCTACAGTGCCCACCTCTGCCAGATATATCCTATATAAAGGATCTGTGTGTTCCATTTTTAAGTGCAGGTTCATTACAATTAACCCCATCACTGCCACCCTCCTCCCAGAAGACAAAAAGGCACTAACCTGCACATCCAGCAGAACAACCGATCACCCGGCATGAGAGGATGCCACTCCTCACAGAGACCTGTGAAAAAAAGAAAGACAGAGTAAACCTACTCAGGCTTTCAATATTAGGGAAGCAACAGGAGTGGTATTCCCAACAGTAATTAATGATCATGTGGATTCACTGTGTCATAAGAAAGAAATATACTTTTTTCATTTACAGAAAAAAACATCTCTAATATTACTGAGAAAGCTAATATTAGTGTATTTTAAAGCGAGGTGCTCTAAATGCATACAAAAAGTTTTTTAGCTTTCCCAATAGGAATTCCATTGACACCACTGAAAACTAATAATTTCATAACTTACTGCAACTTTATACATTGATAGACTTGGCTAAACTATTTCCTAGACAACTACTTGACATAGGCACTACATTGTTTTCACAATGGTTTAGATACCTCCAACTGCGAGACTTCTTTGATACCCATAAACACAAAGAGCTAATCCTCAGAGACCGTATACCGTTTGAGCAACTATATTGCTCGGAAAATCCAATACCTCATGCTATCTCACTTATATTCTCACTGTTGATTACCCCTACCTCACTAACACCCAATACCAATCCTCTTGGCATAAAGAACTACCATTCACATTAGCGGACAAGGAATGGGCCACAATATTTCTTAAAAAAGCTAGACCCGGGCACTCTGCAAAGCTTAAAGAAACAAACTACAAATTCCTCTTTTGATATCTCACGCCACATTGATTCAAATATATTTACCCTACAACCTCAGACCGCTGATGGCAAAAATGTACACAAGAGGGAACCCCTTATCCCCTATGGTGGGCATGCCTAAAAGTCACCGAACTTTGGGAAGAGATCTGCTCTTTGATGAGCACAGTGTTAAACCACACTATACCTTTAGATCCATTAATATTCCTATTCCATGTCATCCCTAAACTTCTCTCCAAAGAACATAGATTATTACGCCAAATAGCCATATGTAGTATAAAACAAATTATAGTTTGGCTTTGGAAAAACGAAACCACTCCCGCTCCGAATATGTGGATCATTCAGGTGAACCGTAACCTGAACTTAGAAAGATATTTCTATCTTACCATAGACAAACTTGCTTTTTACTATGAAATGTTGTTTTATTGGGAATCAAAACCTCCCTCCAAGGCTAAGAAACACCACCTCTAAGACTCCCCCAGGAAATAGAGAAACAGACTACATACATAACATATCAATGGTTCCCCAAGATACCTAAAGGGAATGTATACCTCACCCCATATCATCCCACATTCACTACTTATACTCACAGGTGCCTCGAGTGCCGATGCTACAACCCTACAGCTTCTAACAACTATAAGAGGCTGAGTCTACTTGGTAGCTTTCTTATGAATAAAGTTTAAAAGACACCACATCAGTAATAAGGTGATACTCTATGACTAGATATCTCTATGTCCTGTCCTTTTCTTTACTCTCCTTTGTTTCTTCTCTTCCTCTTTGTTCATGTCTTACTTATCTTCTTGTTTTATTCTGGTTTTCTCTAAAAATTATTTAAAGTTACATATTTTATACTTATCACACTGACAACCAGATAACCGAATCTTCGGACTCCAACATAAAGATGCTCCTGATAGTTCAATGCAGAGCTAACATTGTGATAAGTTAATTAACCAACTATATGCAACATCTACTGGTTGAACCATGGACAATTGTTGATACCATTCTTAATTTTGTTCAATTGTACCACTTTTTGTATTTCTTTATTTATAATCCAACAATGTAAACATATTAAGCCAAACTCATTTGCTTTTTCATTGCACCTCGCAGGGTATCTTGCATGAGAAAAAAATAACTAAATAAAATAAGTCAAGACATTATGATAGCAATGTACAAATACAATGTAACTCAGCGAGATCCTTCTTTGACCATAATACATATACAATATAAATCATACAAGACCTTATTTGACCAAAATACATAAACGATGTACATCATAAAAGTCCTTAAATGACTTTAATACAATAGAAGATGTATACCATAAATTATATAAATATAGGCTTTATACATTGAACAGAAGTACACTGTTGGGGTATCTTATATTACGTAAAACAAACAACACAAAACACAGGGAGATGAGAGAAAGGGAAAAACATTTAAATTGTCATAATTCAATATAGTAATCTCTTATTCATCCTGATAAACAAGAAATTTTATACATTCAATGCAGATATACCCTTAATTAGAAAAGAAAAACTACTATGTTCAAGAGATGTATCACAGCATATGCATTTATATGAATGAATGAAGACAAGACGAATAAAGCTTTTCAGAGTTAACTACTCTTTCTTCACTTCAAGACCTTTTGCAGTCCTTTTCAATCCTTCCCTTATTCTTTTTTTTTATTGAATTCCTTTTTTTTTTTGTATATTAGGATTGTAACACAAATCACACAGGGGGGGAAAGAAAAAAAAAATCTTCATATGATATTTGTCTCCAATGCGTAGGATAAGATTCTAATTGAATAAATTGCAAGAAGAGAGGAGAGGCACAGAAAAGGAATAAAATTTGTTTTTGAGTAGGGAGAGTAAGAGACATTATCACCTTGTCCCACTTATTGAAGAAGGCCCTCAATTTGCCTTCTAAAAATAAAAAGGGTTGTGTTGCTCTATAATAATTTGAATTATAATCCCTTGGATAAATGCTGCTATACCTGGCGACTTTCTATCCTTCCATCTTCTAAGAATCATTCGGCTGGCGGTGAGAATGGCAGAATTAGAGATTTGTTACATATTGCATTTTTTCTGACCAGAAAAAAATAAAAATATGATATTTGTCTAAGGTTATTTTATCAGATAGAAATTTATCGATTCAATAATCAACTTGGTGCCAGAATCTCTGGTGCTTTGGACATGACCACAATTATTTAAAGTTACATATTTTATACTTGTCACACTGACAACCAGATAACCGAATCTTCGGAATCCAACATAAAGATGCTCCTGATAGTTCAACGCCGAGCTAACATTGTGATAAGTTAATTAACCAGCTATATGCACCATCTACTGGTTGAACCATGGACAATTGTTGATACCATTCTTAATTTTGTTTAGTTGTAACCACTTGTCTACTGTGACACACAATTTTGTTAATATTGATGTTTTTTACAAATACAAAGTATTTTAAAAATTAAAATAAAAAAAAAATTTGTAGACTGAATCTCTGCTGGTATGTTTCTTGTAGTGATTTCAAACATAATGTAATAATACAAACAAAAGTGATTACCATTTAGACAGTAAAAGCATGCAATGTATCTCTAGACTTTAGCATACTTATAGCTATTTATTTCCCTCTAAGAAGACTGTATTTGTACATCTGTCTCTAGTTGTTACTAAATAGTTGTCCAATAAAATTAATTTAAAGGGAGCATCTGTGATATTTATTGGACAATTTCCCTGCTTTAACGAAATTCAGTTTCCAACTCCCAGACCTTGAAAAGCACCTGCGGACCTCTCAAGGCTATAATACTGCAATATATCTCTCCCTAATTGTAATTAACTGATAACTGCAAAACAATTAAATTTTCACTAACTTTACAACAGTGGCTAGCATTGTTGTCTGTGGACTAAAGCTCAGATTGGTTCCTCTAAATAAGGTAAATAGTGTGTGTAGTTTGACTATTGAAAATTAATTGCAGTAAAAAGGATGTTGATTTCTTTTAAAAACACTAAGACTTGGCTGATATGTTATTCTATAGTAACACTATAGAAAGGTCTTGTAATTACAAGGTGTTTACTGTCCCTTTAAAATACAATGTAGTATAATGGTTCTAAAGGATTAACCTGAACAAACAAAAATTTGGTACAATAGAGAAATGGTACACTTTTAAAAGACAGTCATATAATAATGATAAAAATCAAACTTTTTCTAGACCCCCCCCCCCCCCAAAAAAAAAAAAATGCAAGTGTAAGAACCTGAGCTAAAGGGAAAGACTACCCACAACCTGCAGAACAGATATTGAATTCCATAGGGAAACATTGTACTTCTGAAAATATAAAGGAGAATGAAACCTTGCAAAATGACTTACAAATTTCTGGAGTTTTATAAATCTTTAGAAATGAAGCAGCTACTTAATCTGAAAACCTCAGCGCAACAAATATTCAGTAGCTAAGTTATAAAAGCAAGCAAACAATAAATCTGTTCTACCAGAAGAGCTAGATATAAAAATGATGCTCTCTTGGGCTAGGCAGGTGCTGGAAGAATGAACCTCCTTTTGTTCTACTTGACATAATAAGACACTAACTGGAACAAAGACATAACTAGTCTGAACCTGCAAGTATATACTATTGTGTAAAATTAACATATGAATACTATTTTGTAACCTTGCCCATTTCCTTTATTACCATCAGATACATTTCTGAAAATCCCCTTTTCTGGAAAATAACCACAAAACATCCTTGAAATATCTGGAATTTTCAGAGAACATGAATAATGTGCCTGAGACTTTAGAACAGATGGCAAATAAATTACAGACATCACCCTTAAGACTGATATCTATCCCCTTAAGGGCATCAGAAGACGGTAACCTCACAGTGGGTGCACTATTTGTAAAGGGTGTTCCTGCTCCAGCTTTAAATACAATGAAATCTTATCTGCTGCTCACATAAGTACACTGTCCGTTTAAGACAATGGCCCCCATTTATGAAATGCTGGGCGGACAAGAATCATTCCTGGGAACAGATGCTTGTGAGAGCAGGGTTTGTCAATCATACTGATTGAGTCTTAACACCACAGATACTTAACAGCGAGCTTGGGCTCACAAAAGCTGCTTCTGCAGATTCATAAATTGAGCCCAATATCTGTATTTGACTTGATGAAAAAGTGGTTCAAGCTATCAACACTCCTAGCCACATCTTACAAAAGTGCTAGCACAGTAATAAATGTTTGCAGTGCATTTCAAATATTTGTTATCACACAGCAAAATTATGATAGTCATCATACAGAAAAATCTGTTTGCTACAAACCTTAAAATACAATTTATATAGTACATTTCTATTCTAATCAGCCCTTATTGTATTATTTATTTACCTAATTTAAAATACAAAACTTGCATATACAAATTATATATATATTACATTTTTATATATTGAGAACAATAATGAATATTCTTACCTGTAACTTGGAGTAATAGATATATTGAAACCCCCATAGCCGTACAAAAATGCTGGGTGAGAGCCATCCAGTTTAATACCCTTTTTGTGGACAATGAACATTGGTATCTTGGTGCCATCTTTGCTGGAGTAGAAAACCTGAAGAAAACAATATTTAGAATTATACATGGAACCCGTAACATTCTATTTGTATTACAGCACAAACAAGTTCATTTAGTGCTTCATAATTCTGAATGTGCAACCTGGAAACTATCAAATGGGAATTAGAAAGAGTCATTATGTTTTAATCTATCAATGTAATTATGTGAAAGTGCTCTGAAAGAGATAAATTAAAAGAGAATATAAAACACAAAAGTCTTACTCTGATCTTTGCTAGGTGGTAGATGAAAGTAATACAAATTAATTTTTTTCTTCACAAGTGTTTATTTTGATTACACAGTCTGACCAAGACATTGCAATAATTTAATTAAGAAAAAGGAAAAAGGGAATTGAGACTCTGCATTGAATACAAATAAAAAGCTAGTAGAAAAATGGCAAGGGCTCTTTCCATCTTATCTATATATAAATGGAAGCACAGTAAAACTTATATTTATGGGAAAATAAAGCAGATACTAATCTTCAGCTGAATGCTACATTGTTCAGTTTATCCATTATGTCTGTTTTTCAGTTAAATGAAATAATTTGTTACCACATTATGCCTGTTCAGCAGAAATCTAAGTAAGTGCTATCTGATTTGCCATACTTAGCCCTTTGTACAGTTTGTCAATTTCTTTTTTTTTTAAAATTCAAAAACATATATTTTTTTTTATTTCAGAAAATCATGCGGTTTAATTTGTGGAGATGCCAAAAACAGAATTTATGCTTACCTGATAAATTACTTTCTCCAACGGTGTGTCCGGTCCAGGCCTCATCCATTACTTGTGGGAAACATTCTCCCCCACAGGGAAAGGCAAGGAGAGCACACAGCAAGAGCCGTCCACACAGCTCCCCCCCGGCTCCGCACCCCAGTCATTCGACCGACGGTTAGGAGAAAAAGGAGAAACTATAGGGTGCCGTGGTGACTAATGTATAAAGAAAATTTTTTTCAACCTGATTAGGAAAACAGGGCGGGCCGTGGACCGGACACACCGTTGGAGAAAGTAATTTATCAGGTAAGCATAAATTCTGTTTTCTCCAACATTGGTGTGTCCGGTCCACGGCGTCATCCATTACTTGTGGGAACCAATACCAAAGCTTTAGGACACGGATGAAGGGAGGGAGCAAATCAGGTTACTTAAATGGAAGGCACCACGGCTTGCAAAACCTCTCTCCCAAAAATAGCCTCCGAAGAAGCATAAGTATCAAATTTGTAGAATTTGGCAAAAGTGTGCAGAGAGGACCAAGTCGCTGCCTTACATATCTGATCGAACAGAAGCCTCGTTCTTGTAGGCCCAAGTGGAAGCCACAGCCCTAGTAGAGTGAGCTGTGATTCGGTCAGGAGGTTGCCGTCCGGCAGTCTCATAAGCCAATCGGATAATGCTTTTCAGCAAGAAAGAGAGAGAGGTAGCAGTAGCTTTTTGACCTCTCCTCTTACCAGAGTAAACGACAAACAAAGATGAGGTTTGTCTAAAATCTTTTGTTGCTTCTAAGTAGAACTTTAAAGAACGAACAACATCTAAATTGTGTAATAAACGTTCCTTCTTTGAAACTGGATTCGGACACAGAGAAGGAACAACTATTTCCTGGTTAATATTCTTGTTGGAAACAACTTTTGGAAGAAAACCAGGCTTAGTACGCAAAACAACCTAATCTGAATGGAAAACCAGATAGGGTGGATTACATTGCAAAGCAGATAATTCAGAAACTCTTCTAGCAGAAGAAATAGCAACCAAAAACAGAACTTTCCAAGATAATAACTTAATATCAATGGAATGTAAAGGTTCAAATGGAACCCCTTGAAGAACTGAAAGAACTAAATTTAGACTCCAATGAGGAGTCATGGGTCTGTAAACAGGCTTGATTCTAACCAAAGCCTGAACAAAAGCTTGTACATCTGGCACAGCTGCCAGTCGTTTGTGCAACAAGACAGATAAAGCAGAAATCTGTCCTTTTAGAGAACTAGCTGACAACCCTTTATCCAAACCTTCTTGGAGAAAGGAGAGAATCTTTGGAATTTTAATCTTACTCCAGGAGAATCCCTTGGATTCACACCAGCAGATATATTTCTTTCCATATTTTATGGTAAATCTTTCTAGTCACAGGTTTTCTGGCTTGGACCAGAGTATCTATCACAGAATTCGAAAACCCACGCTTGGATAAAATCAAGCGTTCAATTTCCAAGCAGTCAGCTGCAGAGAAACTAGATTTGGATGTTCGAATGGACCTTGTACTAGAAGATCCTGTCTCAAAGGTAGCTTCCATGGTGGAGCCGATGACATATTCACCAGGTCTGCATACCAAGTCCTGCGTGGCCACGCAAGAGCTATCAGAATCACCGAGGCCTTCTCCTGTTTGATCCTGGCTATGAGCCTGGGAAGGAGAGGAAACGGTGGAAACACATACGCTAGGTTGAACGACCAAGGCGCCACTAATGCATCCACTAGAGTCGCCTTGGGATCCCTGGATCTGGACCCGTAGCAAGGAATCTTGAAGTTCTGATGGGACGCCATTAGATCCATGTCTGGAATGCCCATAATTGGGTTAACTGAGCAAAGACCTCCGGGTGGAGTTCCCACTCCCCCGGATGGAAAGTCTGACGACTCAAATAGTCCGCCTCCCAGTTGTCTACTCCTGGGATGTGAATAGCAGATAGATGGCAGGAGTGATTCTCTGCCCATTGGATAATCTTGGTTACTTCCTTCATCGCTAGGGAACTCTTTGTTCCCCCCTGATGATTGATGTACGCAACAGTCGTTATGTTGTCCGACTGAAATCTTATGAACCTGGCTTCCGCTAGCTGAGGCCAAGCCAGGAGCGCATAGAATATTGCTCTTAGTTCCAAAATGTTTATCGGGAGAAACGACTCTTCCCGAGACCATAGGCCCTGAGCTTTCATGGAGTCCCAGACCGCGCCCCACCCCAAGAGGCTGGTGTCGGTCGTGACGATGACCCACTCCGGTCTGCGGAAACTCATTCCCTGAGACAGGTGATCCTGGGTCAACCACCAGAGAAGTGAGTCCCTGGTTACCTGGTCTACTTGAATTTGGGGAGACAAGTCTGTATAGTCCCCATTCCACTGATTGAGCATGCACAGCTGTAATGGTCTTAGATGAATTCGAGCAAAAGGAACCACGTCCATTGCTGCGACCATTAGTCCTATTACTTCCATGCACTGAGCTATGGAGGGTTGAGGAATAGAATGAAGAACTCGACAAACGTTTAGAAGCTTTAGCTTTCTGACTTCTGTGAGGAAGATCTTCATTTCCACAGAATCTATTATTGTTCCCAGAAAAGGAACCCTTGTGGAAGGTGACAGTGAACTCTTTTCTATGTTCACCTTCCACCCGTGAGATCTGAGAAAAGCCAACACAATGTCTGTGTGGGCCCTTGCTTTGGAAGAGACGACGCTTGGATTAGGATGTCGTCTAGATAAGGTGCTACAGCGATGCCCCTCGGCCTTAGGACCGCTAGAAGGGACCCTAGCACCTTAGTGAAAATTCTGGGAGCGGTGGCTAAACCGAATGGAAGAGCCACGAACTGGTAATGTTTGTCCAGAAAGGCGAACCTCAGGAACTGATGATGAGTTTTGTGGATTGGAATATGCAGATACGCATCCTTTAGATCCACGGTAGTCAAATATTGACCCTGCTGGATTGTTGGCAAGATTGTCCGAATGGTTTCCATTTTGAAGGATGGAACTCTGAGGAACTTGTTTAATATCTTTAAATCCAGAATTGGCCTGAAAGTTCCCTCTTTTTTGGGAACCACAAACAGGTTTGAGTAAAAACCTAGACCTTGTTCCCCGGAGGGGACTGGGTTTATCACTCCCATCTTTGATAGGTCTCTTATACAATGTAAGAATGCCTGTTTCTTTATCTGGTCTGAAGATAAGCGAGACAGGTGGAACCTTCCCCTTGGAGGAAGTCCCTTGAACTTTAGCAGGTATCCCTTGGAGACTATCTCTAGTGCCCAGGGATCCGGAACATCTCTTGCCCAAGCCTGAGCGAAGAGAGATAGACTGCCCCCTACCAGATCCGGTCCCGGATTGGGGGCTACCCCTTCATGCTGTCTTGGTAGCAGCAGCAGGTTTCTTGGTCTGTTTACCCTTGTTCCAGCCTTGCATGGGCTTCCAAGCGGGTTTGGGCTGGGCCGCGTTATCTTCTTGTCTAGCGGCAGTGGAGTTATTAGCCGGTCCGTTCCTGAAATTGCTAAAGGAACGAAAATTAGACTTGTTCTTAGCCTTAAAAGGCCTATCCTGTGGGAGGGCATGGCCCTTACCCCCAGTGATGTCTGAAATAATTTCCTTCAATTCCGGCCCAAAAAGGGTCTTACCCTTGAAAGGAATATTAAGTAACTTAGTCTTGGACGACACATCTGCCGACCAGGATTTTAGCCAAAGCGACCTCCGCGCTACTATAGCAAAACCTGAGTTTTTCGCCGCCAATTTCGTTATTTGAAAGGCGGCATCCAATATAAAGGAATTAGCTAATTTTAAATGCGTGAATTCTGTCCATGACTTCTTCATAGGAAGTCTCTTTCTGGAGCGACCTTTCTAGTTCCTCGAACCAAAAGGACGCCGCTGAAGTGACAGTAATAACACACGTAGCTGGTTGAAGGATGAACCCTTGCTGAACAAAAATCTTTTTAAGCAATCCTTCCAATTTTTTATCCATAGGATCTTTGAAAGCGCAGCTGTCTTCTATAGGAATAGTGGTGCGCTTCGCTAGTGTTGAAACAGCTCCCACAACCTTCGGGACCGTCTGCCATGCGTCCCTTCTAGGGTCTACTATGGGAAACATTTTCTTAAATATAGGAGGTGGGGCAAAGGGTACACCTGGCTTCTCCCACTCCTTTTCCACTATGTTCGCTACCCTTTTGGGTATTGGAAAAGCGTCGTTGTGCACTGGGACCTCTAAAAATTTGTCCAATTTGCACAACTTCTCTGGTACTACCATAGAATCACAGTCATCCAGAGTAGCTAATACCTCCTTTAGCAAAGCGCGGAGATGTTGTAGCTTAAACTTAAATGCTACTATATCAGGTTCTGCCTGTTGAGAATTTTTTCCTGAGTCTGAAATTTCACCCTCAGACAGCCCTTCCCTCACAGCCAATTCCGATTGATGTGAGGGTAAAATAGATAAAGCATCGTCAGCGTCTGATTGTTCATCCCTTTTATCTGTATTTAAAGCTGAACAATCACGCTTTCTCTGAAATGCTGGCAGTTTGGATAAAAGATTTGCTATAGAATTATCCACTACTGCTGTTAATTGTTGCATAGAAATAAGCACTGGCGCGCTAGGTGTCGCCTGTGCGGGCAAAGCTGGTGTAGACACAGAAGGAGAGGATGTAGAACTATCCCCACTACCTTCATTAGATAAATCATCTTGGGCAATATTATGAAATGTAACAGAGCTGTCCTCATTTTGTTTGGACGCTATGGCACAATTATCACAAACACTCGAAGGGGGAACCACATTTGTCTCTACACACACAGAACATAGGTTATCTGATGGCACAGACATGTTAAACAGATTTAGGCAGGCAAACAATACAAAAATGTTACTGTCTCTTTAAATAATAAAATGACACACTTTATTTCTGAATGTTCAAAAAACTATGAAGGCAATATCCGATTTTTCTGAAATTTGGACCCCAGTGTCTTAATGCTTAGAAAGTATTGCACAGCAAATATGGAGACTCTAGCTCTTAAAACAAGCAAACCGGAGCTAATTGTTGAATTTAACCGTTTTTATACACCACAATCCCTGCTACAGCATTGCTGCAGCTTTTACCTTTCTTAGGGGTCAATTATCCACAGAAATAAGCCTTCTGGAGTCACTTTCTGAGCCACAGGACCCTCTCACATGGAACTGCATGCACTGCCTTGAAATTAACTGAAGTGCCAAAATGAGGCCTCCTCCCTCAGTACACTAGAGTGAAGGGGCCTTCCTGACTAGATTTAGGTGTCTAAAGCAAGCCAGATCAATAAAAAACGTCCTCAAGTGTATATGAGCTTATAAAACATTTCAATTGCCATCATATTGTAATAAAAAACAATCGATTTGGCCCCTGACAGTGTCTACCAGCATAAAAATCAAAAAGGGGAAACCTGTTATCTTTTTTGCTGAGGTGAAAGAAAATGGCTTACCGTTTTCCCTGAGGGGAAAAACGACTGTCATAGCATTAGCCTGTGTTGTTAGAAGGAGACTAGTCATACCTGAAGCAGATAAGTCTGCAAACTGTTACCCCCAACTGAAGTTCTCTGGTTTCAACAGTCCTGCGTGGTAACAGAAATGGATTTTAGTTACTTGTGCTAAAATCATAGCCCTCTTAAACAGAAATCTTCAGCACTTTTCTGTTGTAGAGTAAATAGTACAAGCCATCACTATTTTAAAATAACAAACTCTTGATAGAAGAATAAAAAAACTACAACTAACACCACAAAACTCCTCACCATCCCCGTGGAGATGCTACTTGTTCAGAGCGGCAAGAAGAATGACTGGGGGGCGGAGCCGGGGGGGAGCTGTGTGGACGGCTCTTGCTGTGTGCTCTCCTTGCCTTTCCCTGTGGGGGAGAATGTTTCCCACAAGTAATGGATGACGCCGTGGACCGGACACACCAATGTTGGAGAAAAGTCACCGCCCAGAATACCAAAAAATACCTTTAGTGTGATTTCACACAAAGGATCAGGGTAGGATTAATTTTTCTATAATTGTTGCTAATAAAAATATTAAAAGGGACACTAACGTCAAAATAAACTCACGATTCAGAAAGATTATGCAGTTTTAAGACACAGTTTTAAGACACACTGCAATTTAGTTCCATTATCAAACTTATATACACTTTCTGAGGCACCAGATACTACTGCTCATGTGCACAAGCTCACAGGGTATATTAGTCTGTGATTGGCTGATGTCTGTCACATGATACAGGTGGTCAGAAAATGGGAGAAAAAATAAAATTGCCAGAAAAAAAGAAAAAATCTACTGCCTATTTGAAATTCAAAGTCAGTGATATTGCATTGTCGTTTTATTATGCACTTGATAATTATGCAATTCTACTGTATTTAGTGATCCATTAAGGTTTCACATTTAGAATAAATTCACATTCCCAAAATATCAAACAAAAAGATTTGAGAACTTGTTTTCCAAAAACAATTATGGGGGGGGGGGGGGGTGAATTTTCTGTTAATCTCAACCTTCTTGCAATTATGTTGAAGTTAAGTTAGAATAAACCATAAGGGCAGATATTTGACATATTATAAACTATACAAAAATCTCAGAAAGTTTGCTTTTTAGAGGGTTATATTGGGTTTTAGTGTTGTCTTCAAATTGGACCAATGTGATATTTTCCCCTATTCTTAAAGTAAGTAGATAGAATAGGATACAGGACGGTTCAGTGACAAGAAATCTCCTCTTTCAAATCTGGGTTATGCTTCTCTAAGTAACGAGGAGGTTGAGATATGTTACCTCCCTCCATATGATTATGCTTCACATGCTTTTAGTTCAATTTAACCTCATATACCAACCAATGCTATTGCAGCAATATAAAAAATGCACCTTTTGTAGCAATCAATGGCTGATAAGGGGAGCATAAGACCCCTCATGCATAAGAGAGAAATGCTGTCTGTCTTTAATATTAGTGCAGTGGTGTATATGTGGTGTATGCTGTCTTTAGGGGATAGAAGTCCATTTTGAGAACCTTATGTCATTAAGGAAATGATAATCACTTAACACTAAATTTCAACACAAAAGGGCAAGGAAAATTGAGCTTTTTACAACTTTTGGAGAAAATATCCCACATATATATATGTGGCAATAAGCTTAAAGTGAATGTAAACTTTCATGCATCAGTGTCTGGTTTTTAAAAATACTATTAAAAACAGGTGCACTTTCATTCATGAAACTTTACATTGCAGCATTTAAAAAAATAAAAATAAAATACCTTTTTCTGCAGCAAAGCCGGATCTGCGATCCCCCACCTGCTTCTCATGCAGTACACAGCAATGACGAAACCGGCTTCCTCCAATCACGGCGTGGCCTCACTAGATGGAGGAAGTCTGTTTCGTCATTGCTGACGTAAGTACAGAGGAGCTGCGGGCGGGATTGCCAATGTGGCTTTGCTGCAGAAAAAGGTAAGTATTTTTTTTAAAAATGCGGAAATGTAAACATTTATGAATAAAAGTACCCCCTGTTTTTAATAGTATTTTTAAAAACCGGGCACTGATTCATGAAAGTATACATTCGCTTTAAGCAATGACTGTTTCACAGGCCAACAAAAAGAGCAGCAATTTTTCTATCTAAGAAAGACTATTTCTTTAAAATTAAAGGGGTAGTCTAGTCAAATTTAAATTTTCATGATAGATTATGCAATTTTAAGCAACTTTCTAATTTACTCCTATTATCATGTTTTCATCGTTCCCTTGCTATCTTTATTTGAAAAAGCAAGAATATAAACTTAGGAGCCAGCCAATTTTTGGTTCAGCACCTGGGTAGCACTTGCTGATTGGTGTCTAAATGTAGCCAAGACTTCCAAGTTGATCAACAGAAGCTACATTCTTGAAAGCACAAGAAATAGCTACTGATCTAGTAGAATGAGCAGTAATCTGATTAGGAGGGTCTGAGCCGCCTCAAATAAGCATCACATATCAAAAGCTTTAAAGGGACAGTCTACACCAGAATTGTTTAGAAAAATAGAAAATCTCTTTACCATTTCCCAGTTTTGCATAACAAACACAGTTATAATAATATATTTTTTACCTCTGTGATTACCTTGTATCTATACCTCTGCAAGCTTCCCCTTATTTCAGCTATTTTAACCGACTTGCATTTTAGCCAATCAGTGCTGACTCCTAGGTAACTTCACGTTAGTGAGCTCAATGTTATCTATATGACACACATGAACCAACACCCTATAGTAGTGAAAAACTTTCAAAATGCATTAAGATTAGAGGCGGATTTCAAGGTCTAAGAAATTAGCATATGAGCCTATGGTGATAAAAGTAAATTGAAAGTTGTTTAAAATTACATGCCCTATTTGAATCATGAAAGTTTATTTTGGACTTGACTGTCCCTTTAACATAGCTTTTCTAGAACGGATTCAAACTGTCAGGATGCAAAGCACTACAGGGCTTGGAAAGAAAAATCATCCACGTGTAACAAAATGTGAGCAACATTTTCTCCAAACATTTGCCCAGTATAGCTAGTGCATAAATTCTCATTATTCCATGCAGGATAATTACAGGGGACATAATTATTTTGTAGTACAGTAGACTATATGCCTAAGCATAATGCAATTTAAAAACACATTCTGCCTCCTAACTCCAGATTAGATATTCTTAGGTTGGAGTCAGAGAAATCCTGTAAAAACCTAAGGGTTCTCCTCAGACCTAATTAACAATTGAAAAACTTCTTCTGAGAACAATAGTACCAGGACACAAATCACAAACGTTATGTTCTCTTTCTGAAGATAACTGGTTCCTACAGACAGTAAAAGTCTTAGGTAGTTTATGGTCTTTGGCTTTCTACATAAGGGCCATAGTACCTTTAGGACCAATATGCTCCTTGGATGTGCCGTGGAGCTAATAGCTAACACACTCCAAAGCTAAACATACACTATGTTATAAATAGGGTTGCCAGGTGTCTGGTAGATTACCAGACAATTCGGTATTTCGGTTTAAATTACAGATATATGTCGCTCTCCCCCTTCATTTAATAATAATAAAAATTTGGGTCACCTGTACTACACTGTAGACAAACTATGAAATATTGTGGTTTGAGAGATATGCATAAGAATAAATATATAGTTTTTGATGGTAAAGAATCTGTGGCTAGATTTTGTTTGAATTGACAGTTTTGATAACGTAAATTATGTATATTTTGTCTAAATAATGTGAGTTGTATTATTTTGGATCTGTTCCTTTTAATTAATTTTTGCTTGCTTCTGAACGTCCCTATAAGGGGAGGTCTAACTTGTTGACTAGGCAGAATCAATTGGTGCTTAACATTAAGCTATAGCCTATCATTTGCAGGTTACCCCTTTAAATAGGTTAGGTTCAGTGCAACCATTGTGTCTATGAAAAGCCCCTCTAGGGGGCACGAAATGCGTCGGACGTCTGTGTCTGTTTGTCTGTCTGCCCACCATTGGCTTTTTTAGAAGTGGAAAACGGAACTGTCATATGTGTCCTAATGTATCTATGGGTAGTAATTTTGTCAGTAGTTTTACTGGACCGAAATCTGAGATTAATTTTTATGCAAACTGCGTTACAACTTTTGCTATTTATCTTTTAACTTGCAATTTGTGTAATTATCAATATACAGGACAAACGTCCAGAGAAATTAGAAAAAGATTTGGGGGAACACACTAGAGATGTAAAAAACTATAATAAGGACTCGGCGGTGGCCAATCATTTAATGGATATAATTTTACTAGCATAGCAGATATGACTATTACAATTATTGATATAGCAACCACCCCCATCAGGGGAAGGAAAAAAATTCAAAATTGTGGGGGGAAAAAAAAAAAAGAGTTATTCTGGATGCTAAAATTAAAAACACGTTCTCCTATAGGTATGAATCGGGAGTGTGACATTAATTATTTTATTGATAATTAAGTTTATCGTTATATTCTTTTTTTTGTGTAATTTAATTTTTAAATTAGATATATGTCACTCTCCCCCTTCGTTTAATAATAATAAAAATGTGGGTCACCTGTACTACACTGTAGACAAACTATGAAATATGCATAAGAATAAATATATAGTTTTTGATGGTAAATAATTTGTGGCTAGATTTTGTATGAATTGACAGTTTTGATAACATTGTAAATTATGTATCTTATGTCTAAATAATGTGAGTTGTAATATTTTGGATCTGTTCCTTTTAATTTTTGCTTGCTTCTGAACGTCCCTATCAGGGGAGGTCTAACCTGTTGACTAGGCAGAATCAATTGGTGCTTAACATTAAGCTATAGCCTATCATTTGCAGGTTACCCCTTTAAATAGGTTAGGTTCAGTGCAACCATTGTGTCTATGAATAAGCACCTCTAGGGGGCGCGAAACGCGTCAGACATCTATGTCTGTTTGTCTGTCTGCCCACCATTGGCTTTTTTATGTGTTTACAGCGTGTGTTGCTGTTATTTTTAATATACCCATTAAACTTGGATTTTTTTACTCTATTGGTATCCTTCTGCAGTGCCTGCTCCTTTGTGTTTTCTGCATGAAAAGCTAAACATACACTGTTATAAATAGGGTTGTCAGGTGTCTGGTATTTTACCAGACAATTCGGTATTTCGGTTTACTATCCGGTATGCAAATGTCCATTTTTTTCTGGCCCTTAACTTTGTTTCCGTTGTGTCCATGTGCTATTCACCCTAAAGACTGGCTGTCTAGCAATCTGTCTTAGCTCTCTGTGTATGTGTAATAAATAACTGAAAGCTTACAGTGGCAATGGGAATCAGAGTAGGGGAGCAGTCCTCTACTAAGGATCCCTGTGACATATCAGTCACGTGATGCTTTAGTAAGCAGTCATTTGACGTCCTGCAAGGGAATGAGTCAGGCAGCCTGGCTGTCAATGAGGGGCTTGATTTAAAACTTGCAGCCTGACAGACTTTGGGAGCCAGCCATGGAAAATAACATTCAGTTGACACTTCACAGATCAGTAAGGTATGATAGTGAGAGATTGACAGCTAAATTATATATGTGTGTGTGTGTACATACATATACAGGTATACCTCGCTGTATAGTAAAACATGGCAGTTTTTGCTTTCTTTTCACTTGCCAGTGTGTTTAACAACTTGAAAACAAGTTTGAACGAACATATATTAGGTATGCAATAGTGCTAAGTTTAGTTTACCACTAGCACAGTATTCAATTTTCTTGCATACTCATGAGAAGTACAGTGCTGTTTCAAAATCCTTGGAGGTTAAACTTCAGCTCTATATTAGTGCTGTATTAATGAAGCGCTGTAAAGAGAGGCATACTAGTACACACATACTGTATATGTTCATATATACTATATATGTATAGAAGTGTATATGATTGTATGTATATATATATATATATATATATATATATATACATATACACACACACACACATATATATATATATATACACACGATATATGTGCATATAAATATATTTGATATATGTGTATCTGTTCATCAGCATATATAGATGTTTTTATTTATACATGTATTATATATTAATATATACAGTATATACAGTTGTGTTCATAAGTTTACATACCCTGGCAGAATTTTTATTATTATCGGTTATTTGTAGAGCGCCAACAGATTCTGCAGTGCTATAAACAAAGGCAGAGTACAACAAAACAATTATAGGGATCAAATGGGTAGAGGGCCCTGCCAAGAGTCACACTGTTGTAGTCCGCTCTTAAGAAGGTCATCTGCAAACAGCTGAACTCAAAGGCATACATGCTAAGGGGGTTCAGGGGATAGCAATGGAGGAGATGAACTGGTATAAAGAAAGGTTAGTGTAGGTTATATGCCTCCCTGAACAGTAGAGTCTTTAGGGAGCACTTGAAGCTTTCAAAACTAGGGGAGAGTCTTGTGACGCGAGGCAGAGAGTTCCACAGATGGGAGCCAGTCTGGAGAAGTCCTGTAAACTGGAGTGTGATGAGGTAACAAGAGAGGAGGAGAGTAGGAGGTCATGAGCAGAGCGAAGGGGACGGGAGGGAGAGTATCTGGATACAAGGTCTGAGATATAGGGGGAGCAGTGCAGTTGAGGGCTTTGTATGTCAGAGTGAGAATTTTGTGTTTAATCCTAGAGGCAAGAGGAAGCCAGTGAAGGGATTGGCAGAGAGGTGCAGCAGATGAAGAGCGACGTGTAAGGAAGATGAGCCTGGCAGAGGAATTAATTATAGATTGTAAAGGAGCTGAGAGACCATAGAGGACAGAGTTGCAGTCGAGGCGGGAAAGGATGAGTGTGTGGATTAAAATCTTAGTTGTGTCTTGTGTAAGGAAATGTCTAATTTTAGAGACGTTTTTAAAGGTTGAAGCGGCAGGCTTTAGTCAAGTATTAAATGTGAGAAGTGAAAAAAAGATCTGAGTCAAATGTGACCCAGAGACACTGGCCATGTGGGGTAGGGGTAATGATGGAGTTGTCGACAGTTATAGAGATATTGGGGGTGGAGATTTTGGGAGAAGGGGGGGAAAATAAGGAGCTAAGTTTTGGAGAGATTTAGCTTGAGGTAGTGAGAGGACATCCAGGAAGAGATGTGAGCAAGACAGTTAGTGACAGGGGTTAGCAAGGAAGGAGATAGGTCTGGTGCAGAGAAGTAGATTTGGGTGTTGTCAGCATACAAATGATATTGGAAACCAGGGGACTTTATTAGGGAACCTAATGATGACGTGTAGATTGAGAAGATTAGGGGACCGAGGACAGAGCCTTGCGGTACCCTGACAGAAAGTGGTGACGGGGCAGAGGAGGCCCCAGAGAAGGCTACACTAAAGGTACGGTTTGACAGGTAGGAAGAGAACCACGAGAGGGCTGCGTCACAGATGCCGAAGGATTGGAGGGTTTGGAACAAAAATTTATGAGAAGAACACCATGAAATGTAAGTCTTCCAAACTCGGTAATAAATCTTTCTAGACACAGATTTACGAGCCTGCAACATAGTATTAATCAGTCAGAGAAACCTCTATGACTAAGCACTAGGTGTTCAATCTCCATACCTTCAAATTTAATGATTTGAGATCCTGATGGAAAAATGGACCTTGAGATAGAAGGTCTGGCCTTAACGGAAGTGGCCAAGGTTGGCAACTGGACATCCGAACAAGATCCGCATACCAAAACCTGTGTGGCCATGCTGGAGCCACCAGCAGTACAAATGAACGTTCCATTATGATTTTGGAAATCACACTTGGAAGAAGAACTAGAGGCGGAAAGACATAAGCAGGTTGATAATTCCAAGGAAGTGACAACGCATCCACTGCTTCCACCCGAGGATCCCTGGAACTGGACAGATACCTGGGAAGTTTCCTGTTTAGATGAGAAACCATCAGAACTATTTCTGGAAGCCCCCACATCTGAATAATCTGAAGAAACACATCTGGGTGAAGAGACCATTTTCCCGGATGTAAGGTCTGGCGACTGAGATAATCCGCTCCCCAATTGTCTATACCTGGGATATGGACCGCAGAGATTAGACAGGAACTGGATTCCGCCCATGCAAGTTTTTCGAGATACTTCTTTCATAGCTACAGGACTGTGAGTCCCACCTTAATGATTAACATACGCCACGGTTGTGACATTGTCTGAAAACAAATAAACGATTCTTTCTTCAGAAGAGGCCAAAACTGAAGAGCTCTGAGAATCGCACAGTTCCAAAATATTGATTGGTAATCTCGCCTCTTGAGAAGTCCAAACCCCCTGCGCTGTCAGAGATCCCCAGACAGCTCCCCAACCTGAAAGACTTGTATCTGTTGTGATCACAGTCCAGGTTGGATGAACAAAAGAGGCCCCCTGAACTAAACGATGGTGATCTAACCACCAAGTCAGAGATAGTCGAATATTGGGATTTAAGGATATTAATTGTGATATCCTTGTATAATCCCTGCACCATTCGCTCAGCATACAAAGCTGAAGTGGTCTCATGTGAAGACGAGCAAAGGGGATCGCGTCCGATGCTGCAGTCATGAGGCCTAAAACCTCCATGCACATGGCTACTGAAATGGAAAAGGAATGATTGAGACTGAAGGTTCCGACAAGCTGAAACCAATTTCAGACGTCTTTTGTCTGTTAGAGACAAAGTCATGGATACTGAATCTATTTGGAATCCTAAAAAGGTTACCCCTTGTCTGAGAAATCAAGGAACTTTTTGGTAAATTGATCCTCCAACCATGTCTTTGAAGAAACAACACTAGTTGATTCGTGTGAGATTCTGCAGAATGTAAAGACTGAGCAAGTACCAAGATATCGTCCAAATAAGGAAACACCGCAATACCCCACTCTCTGATTACAGAAAGTAGGGCACCGAGAACCTTTGAAAAGATCCTTGGAGCTGTTGCTAGGCCAAAAGGTAGAGCAACAAATTGGTAATGCTTGTCTAGAAAAGAGAATCTCAGGAACTGATAATGATCTGGATGAATCGGAATATGAAGATATGCATCCTGTAAGTCTATTGTGGACATATAATGCCCTTGCTGAACAAAAGGCAGAATAGTCCTTATAGTCACCATTTTGAATGTTGGTATTCTTACATAACGATTCAACATTTTTAGATCCAGAACTGGTCTGAAAACAGAATTTATGCTTACCTGATAAATTACTTTCTCCAACGGTGTGTCCGGTCCACGGCGTCATCCATTACTTGTGGGACATTCTCCTCCCCCACAGGGAAAGGCAAGGAGAGCACACAGCAAGAGCTGTCCACATAGTCCCTCCCAGGCTCCGCCCCCCCAGTCATTCGACCGACGGTTAGGAGAAAAAAAGGAGAAACTATAGGGTGCCGTGGTGACTGCAGTGTATAGAGAGAGAAATTTTACAAACCTGATTAAAAAACCAGGGCGGGCCGTGGACCGGACACACCGTTGGAGAAAGTAATTTATCAGGTAAGCATAAATTCTGTTTTCTCCAACATTGGTGTGTCCGGTCCACGGCGTCATCCATTACTTGTGGGAACCAATACCAAAGCTTTAGGACACGGATGAAGGGAGGGAGCAAATCAGGTTACCTAAACAGAAGGCACCACGGCTTGCAAAACCTTTCTCCCAAAAATAGCCTCCGAAGAAGCAAAAAGTATCAAATTTGTAGAATTTGGCAAAAGAGTGCAGAGAAGACCAAGTTGCTGCCTCACATATCTGATCAACAGAAGCCTCGTTCTTGAAGGCCCATGTGGAAGCCACAGCCCTAGTAGAGTGAGCTGTGATTCGTTCAGGAGGCTGCCGTCCGGCAGTCTCATAAGCCAATCGGATAATGCTTTTCAGCCAGAAAGAAAGAGAGAGGTAGCAGTAGCTTTTTGTCCTCTCCTCTTACCAGAATAAACGACAAACAAAAAAGAAGTTTTGTCTGAAATCCTTTGTTGCTTCTAAATAGAACTTTAAAGCACGGACTACATCTAAATGGTGTAACAAATGTTCCTTCTTTGAAACTGGATTCGGACACAAAGAAGGGACAACTATTTCCTGGTTAATATTCTTGTTGGAAACAACTTTTGGAAGAAAACCAGGCTTGGTACACAAAACAACCTTATCTGAATGGAACACCAGATAGGGTGGATCACACTGCAAAGCAGATAGTTCAGAAACTCTTCTAGCAGAAGAAATAGCAACCAAAAACAGAACTTTCCAAGATAGTAACTTGATATCTATGGAATGTAAGGGTTCAAATGGAACCCCTTGAAGAACTGAAAAAACTAAATTTAGACTCCAGGGAGGAGTCAAAGGTCTGTAAACAGGTTTGATTCTGACCAAAGCCTGTACAAAAGCTTGTACATCTGGCACAGCTGCCAGTCGTCTGTGTAACAAGACAGATAAAGCAGATCTCTGTCCTTTTAGGGAACTCGCTGACAATCCCTTATCCAAACCTTCTTGTTAGAAAGGAGAGGATCCTGGGAATATTAATCCATGAGAATCCCTTGGATTCACACCAACAGATATATCCTTTCCATATTTTATGGTAAATCCTTCTAGTCACAGGTTTTCTGGCTTGGACCAGAGTATCTATCACTGAATCTGAAAACCCGCGCTTGGATAAAATCAAGCGTTCAATTTCCAAGCAGTCAGCTGGAGAGAAACTAGATTTGGATGTTCGAATGGACCTTGCACTAGAAGATCCTGTCTCAAAGGTAGCTTCCATGGTGGAGCCGATGACATATTCACCAGGTCTGCATACCAAGTCCTGCGTGGCCACGCAGGAGCTATCAGAATCACTGAGGCCTTCTCCTGTTTGATCCTGGCTACAAGCCTGGGAAGGAGAGGGAACGGTGGAAATGCATAAGCTAGGTTGAACGACCAAGGCGTCACTAATGCATCCACTAGAGTCGCCTTGGGATCCCTGGATCTGGACCCGTAGCAAGGAACCTTGAAGTTCTGACGAGACGCCATCAGATCCATGTCTGGAATGTCCCATAATTGAGTCAACTTGGCAAAAACCTCCGGGTGGAGTTCCCACTCCCCCGGATGGAAAGTCTGACGACTCAGATAATCCGCCTCCCAGTTGTCTACTCCTGGGATGTGAATTGCAGATAGATGGCAGGAGTGATCCTCCGCCCATTTAATGATCTTGGATACCTCTCTCATCGCCAAGGAACTCTTTGTTCCTCCCTGATGGTTGATGTAAGCTACAGTCGTCATGTTGTCTGACTGGAATCTTATGAATCTGGCCTTCGCTAGTTGAGGCCAAGCCCGGAGAGCATTGAATATCGCTCTCAGTTCCAGGATGTTTATCGGGAGAAGAGACTCTTCCCGAGACCATAGACCCTGAGCTTTCAGGGAATCCCAGACCGCACCCCAGCCTAATAGACTGGCGTCGGTCGTGACAATGACCCACTCAGATCTGCGGAAACTCATTCCCTGAGACAGGTGATCCTGTGACAACCACCAACAGAGTGAGTCTCTTCCCCATTCCACTGCTTCAGCATGCACAGCTGTAATGGTCTTAGATGAATTTGAGCAAAAGGAACTATGTCCATTGCTGCAACCATCAACCCTACTACTACCATGCACTGAGCTATGGAAGGCTGCAGAATAGAGTGAAGAACTTGACAAGCTTTAGAAGCTTTGACTTTCTGACTTTTGTCAGGAAGATCTTCATTTTTAAAGAATCTATTATCGTTCCCAAGAAGGGAACTCTTGTCGACGGAGACAGGGAACTCTTTTCTACGTTCACCTTCCACCCGTGAGATATGAGAAAGGCTAGAACAATGTCTGTATGAGCTTTTGCTTTGGAAAGAGACGACGTTTGGATTAGAATGTCGTCCAGATAAGGTGCCACTGCAATACCCCTTGGTCTTAGAACCTCTAGAAGGGACCCTAGCACCTTTGTGAAAATCCTTGGATGATCTTTGTGGATAGGAATATGTAGATACGCATCCTTTAAATCCACGGTAGTCATAAATTGACCCTCCTGGATTGTAGATAAAATTGTTCGAATGGTTTCCATTTGAACGATGGAACTCTGAGAAATTTGTTTAGAATTTTTAAATCCAGAATTGGTCTGAAAATTCCCTCTTTTTTGGGAACTACAAACAGATTTGAGTAAAACCCCCGACCTTGTTCCACAGTTGGAACTGGGTGTATCACTCCCATCTTTAACAGGTCTTCTACACAATGTAAGAATGCCTGTCTCTTTATTTGGTTTGAAGATAAGTTAGACATGTGGAACCTTCCCCTTGAGGGTAGTTCCTTGAACTCCAGAAGAAAACCCTGAGAGACTATTTCTAGTGTCCAGGGATCCTGAACATCTCTTGCCTAAGCCTGAGCAAAGAGAGAGAGTCTGCCCCCTACTAGATCCGGTCCCGGATCGGGGGCTACCCCTTCATGCTGTTTTGGTAGCAGCAGCAGGCTTCTTGGCCTGTTTACCCTTGTTCCAGCCTTGCATTGATTTCCAAGCTGGTTTAGTCTGGGAAGCGTTACCCTCTTGTCTAGAGGCTGCCGAGTTGGAAGCCAGTCCGTTCCTGAAATTGCGAATGGAACGAAAATTGGACTTATTCTTAGCCTTGAAAGGTTTATCTTGTGGGAGGGCATGGCCCTTTCCCTCAGTGATGTCTGAAATAATCTCTTTCAATTCTGGCCCAAAAAGGGTCTTACCTTTGAAAGGGGTATTAAGCAATTTTGTCTTGGAAGATACATCCGCCGACCAAGACTTTAGCCAGAGCGCTCTACGCGCCCCAATTGTAAACCCTGAATTTTTCGCCGCTAACCTCGCTAACTGCAAAGCGGTGTCTAAAATAAAGAAATTAGCTAACTTAAGTGCGTGAATTCTGTCCATGACTTCCTCATACGGAGTCTCCCTACTGAGCGACTTTTCCAGTTCCTCGAACCAGAACCACGCCGCTGTAGTGACAGGAATAATGCACGAAATAGGTTAAAGGAGGTAACCTTGCTGTACAAAAATCTTTTTAAGCAAACCCTCCAATTTTTTATCCATAGGATCTTTGAAAGCACAATTGTCCTCAATAGGAATGGTCGTGCGCTTGGCTAGAGTAGAAACCGCCCCCTCGACCTTAGGGACTGTTTGCCATGTGTCCTTCCTGGGGTCGACCATAGGGAACAATTTCTTAAATATAGGAGGAGGGACAAAAGGTATGCCTGGCTTCTCCCACTCCTTATTCAGTATGTCCGCCACCTGTTTAGGTATCGGAAAAGCATCAGGGTGCACCGGGACCTCAAGGAACTTGTCCATCTTGCACAATTTTTCTGGGTTGACCAGATTGTCACAATCATCCAGAGTAGATAGCACCTCCTTAAGTAATGCGCGGAGATGCTCTAATTTTGATTTAAATGTCACAACATCAGGTTCTGCCTGCTGAGAAATTCTACCTGTATCAGAAATTTCCCCATCTGACAAACCCTCCCTCACTGCCACTTCAGATTGGTGTGAGGGTATGACAGAAAAATTATCATCAGCGCCCTCCTGCTCTACAGTGTTTAAAACAGAGCAATCGCGCTTTCTCTGAAATGCTGGCATTTTGGATAAAATATTAGCTATGGAGTTATCCATTACTGCCGTCAATTGCTGCATAGTAACAAGCATTGGCGCGCTAGAAGTACTAGGGGTCGCCTGCGCGGGCATAACTGGTATAGACACAGAAGGAGATGATGTAGAACTATGTCTACTTCCTTCATCTGAGGAATCATCCTGGGCAATTTTACAATTTGTGACAGTACTGTCCTTACTTTGTTTGGACGCTATGGCACAATTATCACACATATTTGAAGGGGGAACCACATTGGCTACCATACATACAGAACATGATCTATCTGAAGGTACAGACATGTTAAACAGGCTTAAACTGGTTAATAAAGCACAAAAACCGTTTTAAAACAAAACCGTTACTGTCTCTTTAAATGTTAAACAGGGCACACTTTATTACTGAATATGTGAAAAACTATGAAGGAATTATCCAATCTTTACCAAATTTTCACCACAGTGTCTTAATGCATTCAAAGTATTGCACCCCAATTTTCAAGCTGTTAACCCTTAAAATGTCTTTGCTGCGACTTCACCAATCCCAGGGGGGTATATGATACCAAATGAAGCCTTCTAGGAACGTTTTTAGTGGATTCCAGACCCACACACATGCAGCTGCATGTACTGTACTCAAAAGTAACTGCACAGTAATGGCGTGAAAATGAGGCTCTGCCTACTACAGAGAAAGGCCCTTCCTGACTGGGAAGGTGTCTTAACAAGTGCCTGGTGCTAAAAAACGTTCCCCAATGTTATAAAAGTGTGAAATTCAACTTCAAACTGCATATAATACTTAAATAAAGCAATCAATTTAGCCCTTAAGAGTGTCTACCAGTGTATAGTCCATAATAAGCCCTTTATTCTGTTTGAGACTAAGAAAATGGCTTACCAATCCCCATGAGGGAAAATGACAGCCTTCCAGCATTACACAGTCTTGTTATAAAAATGGCTAGTCATACCTTGAGCAGAAAAGACTGCAAACTGTTCCCCCCAACTTAAGTTCTCTCATCTCAACAGTCCTGTGTGGGAACAACAACTGATTTTAGTTACTGTCTGCTAAAATCATAATCCTCTTTTAAACAGAACTCTTCATCTCTTTCTGTTTCAGAGTAAATAGTACATACCAGCACTATTTTAAAATAACAAACTCTTGATAGAAGAATAAAAAACTACAACTAAACACCACAAACTCCTCACCATCCCCGAGGAGATGCTACTTGTTCAGAGCGGCAAGGAGAATGACTGGGGGGGCGGAGCCTGGGAGGGACTATGTGGACAGCTCTTGCTGTGTGCTCTCCTTGCCTTTCCCTGTGGGGGAGGAGAATGTCCCACAAGTAATGGATGACGCCGTGGACCGGACACACCAATGTTGGAGAAAGAATCCTCTTTCTTTGGAACAATGAACAGATTTGAATAAAACCCCAGACTCCGTTCCGGAAAGGGAACTGGCACAATTACCCCGGATAACTCCAGGTCTGAAACACACTTCAGGAAAGCCTGAGCCTTTACTGGGTTCACTGGAATGTGTGAGAGAAAGAAACTTCTCACAGGCGGTCTTACCTTGAAACCTATTCTGTATCCTTGAGAAACAATGTTCTGGATCCAATGATTTTGGATTGAATTGATCCAAACATCTTTGAAAAATCTTTGTCTGCCCCCCTCCAGCTGCGCTGGAATGAGGGCTGCACCTTCATGCGGACTTGGGGGCTGCCTTTGGTTTTCTAAAAGGCTTGGATTTATTCCAGTCTGGAGAAGGCTTCCAATTGGTAACCGTTCCTTTAGGGGAAGGGTCAGATTTCTATTCCTTATTCTGACGAAAGGAACGAAAACGGTTAGGAGCCCTAAATTTACCCTTAGACTTTTTATCCTGAGGCAAAAAAGTTCCCTTCCCCCCAGTAACAGTTGAAATAATAGAATCCAACTGAGAACCAAATAATTTATTACCTTGGAAAGAAAGAGATAGCAATGTTGACTTAGAAGTCATATCTGCATTCCAAGTTTTAAGCCATAAAGCTCTTCTAGCTAAAATAGCTAAAGACAAATACCTGACATCAATTCTAACGATATCAAAAATGGCATCACAAATGAAATTATTAGCATGTTGAATAAGCTTAACAATGCTATACACATTAGGATCTGGTACTTGTTGTGCTAAAGTTTCCAACCAAAAAGTTGAAGCCGCAGCAACGTCAGCCAAAGAAATAGCAGGCCTAAGAAGATGACCTGCACATAAATAAGCCTTCCTTAGATAAGATTCAAGCTTCCTATCTAAAGGATCTTTAAAAGAAGTACTATCTGCCGTAGGAATAGTAGTACGCTGTGCAAGAGTAGAGATAGCCCCATCAACTTTGGGGATCTTTTCCCAAAACTCCAATCTATCAGTTAGCAAAGGGTACAGTTTCTTAAACCTTAAAGAAGGAGTAAATGAAGTACCCAGACTATTCCATTCCCTAGAAATTACATCTGAAATAGCATCAGGAACTGGAAAAACCTCTGGAGTAACTACATGAGGTTTAAAAACCGAATTTAAACGTTTACTAGTTTTAATATCAAGAGGACTAGTCTCCTCCATATCTAATGCAATCAACACCTCTTTTAATAAAGAACGAATATACTCCATTTTAAATAAATATGAAGTTTTGTCAGTGTCAATATCTGAGGCAGAATCTTCTGAACCAGATAGATCCTCATCAGAGATTGATAAATCAGAATGCTGTCGGTCATTTAAAAATTCATCGAAATTATGAGAAGTTTTAAAAGACCTTTTACATTTATTAGAAGGTGGAATAACAGACAAGGCCTTCTGAATAGAATTAGAAACAAATTCTCTCACATTAACAGGAATATCCTGAACATTAGATGTTGAAGGAACAACAACAGGTAATGGATTATTACTAATGGAAATATTGTCTGCTTTAGAAAGTTTATCATGACAACTAACACAAACTACAGACGGAGGAACAGTTACCACAAGTTTACGACAAATGCACTTAGCTTTGGTAGAACCGACATCAGGCAGCAGGATTCCAATAGTAGATTCTGAAACAGGGTCAGCTTGAGACATCTTGCAATATGTAATAGAAAAAAACAACATATAAAGCAAAATTATCAATTTCCTTATATGACAGATTCAGGAATGGGAAAAAATGCAAACAGAATAAGCCTCTGGAAACCAGAAGCAAAAAGAAATAATTACTTAAATAATGTCAAAAATCTGGCGCCAAGTATGACGCCCAAACTGACAAATATTTTTTGGCGCCAAAAACGTCTGCAACAAACACGAGCGTCATAGATGACGCAACTACGTGAAAACTCTCGGGGCCAACTAAGACGCCGGAAATGACATCACAACGTCAACAAACGTAATTCTCGCGCCAAAAGTAACGCAATAAATTATAGCATTTAGCGCTCCCGCGAGCCTAACAGCCCGCAATTTAGAAAGAAAGTCAATTGAAAAATTTCAGGTAAGAAATATTTTTTATGCATTTCCCAAAAATGAAACCGACAGTCTGTAAGAAGGAAATATACTGATTAACCTGAATCATGGCAAATATAAGTATAAAACATATATTTAGAACTTTACATATAAAGTGCCAAACCATAGCTGAGAGTGTCATAAATAAAAGGAAAACAGAATTTATGTTTACCTGATAAATTTCTTTCTCCTACGGTGTGTCCGGTCCACGGCTTCATCCTTACTTGTGGGATATTCTCATTCCCTACAGGAAATGGCAAAGAGAGCACACAGCAAAGCTGTCCATATAGCCCCCCCTCTGGCTCCGCCCCCCAGTCATTCGACCGACGGTTAGGAGAAAAAGGAGAAACCATAAGGTGCCGTGGTGACTGTAGTGTACAAAAAACAAAAATTTTAAACCTGACTAAAAGCCAGGGCGGGCCGTGGACCGGACACACCGTAGGAGAAAGAAATTTATCAGGTAAACATAAATTCTGTTTTCTCCTACATTGGTGTGTCCGGTCCACGGCTTCATCCTTACTTGTGGGAACCAATACCAAAGATTTACGACACGGATGAAGGGAGGTAACAAGTCAGGTAACCTAAACGGAAGGCACCACTGCTTGCAAAACCTTTCTCCCAAAAATAGCCTCCGAAGAAGCATAAGTATCGAATTTGTAAAATTTGGCAAATGTATGCAGAGAAGACAAAGTCGCTGCCTTACAGATCTGTTCAACAGAAGCCTCCTTCTTGAAGGCCCATGTGGAAGTCACAGCTCTAGTAGAGTGAGCTGTAATTCGTTCAGGAGGCTGCCGTCCGGCAGTCTCATAAGCTAATCGGATGATGCTTTTTAGCCAAAAGGAAAGAGGTAGCAGTAGCTTTCTGACCTCTCCTCTTACCAGAATAGACGACAAACAAGGATGATGTCTGTCTGAAATCCTTTGTTGCTTCTAAATAGAATTTTAAAGCACGAACCACATCTAGATTATGTAACAAACGTTCCTTCTTCGAAACTGGATTCGGACACAGAGAAGGAACAACTATTTCCTGGTTAATATTCCTGTTGGAAACCACCTTTGGAAGAAAACCAGGCTTGGTACGTAAAACTACCTTATCTGTATGAAAAACCAGATAGGGTGAAGTACACTGCAAAGCAGACAATTCAGAAACTCTTCTAGCAGAAGAAATAGCAACCAAAAAAAGAACTTTCCAAGATAGTAACTTAATATCTATGGAATGTAAAGGTTCAAACGGAACCCCTTGAAGAACTGAAAGAACTAAGTTTAGACTCCATGGAGGAGTCATAGGTCTGTAGACAGGCTTGATTCTGACTAACGCTTGTACATCTGGCACGGCTGCCAGACGTTTGTGCAACAAGACAGACAGAGCAGATATCTGTCCTTTTAGAGAACTAACTGACAGACCTTTCTCCAAACCCTCTTGGAGAAAGGAAAGTATCCTTGGAATCCTAATTTTACTCCATGAGTAACCCTTGGATTCGCACCAACAGATATATTTTTGCCATATCTTATGGTAAATTTTCCTGGTCACAGGTTTTCTGGCCTGAACCAGAGTATCTATAACAGATTCCGAAAACCCACGCTTAGATGGAATCAAGCGTTCAATTTCCAAGCAGTCAGTTGCAGAGAAACTAGATTTGGATGTTCGAATGGACCTTGTACTAGAAGGTCCTGTCTCAAAGGTAGCTTCCATGGTGGAGCCGATGACATATTCACCAGGTCTGCATACCAAGTCCTGCGTGGCCATGCAGGAGCTATTAGAATCACCGAAGCCTTCTCCTGTTTGATCCTGGCTACTAGCCTGGGAAGGAGAGGAAACGGTGGAAACACATAAGCTAGATTGAACGACCAAGGCGCCACTAATGCATCTGCTAGTGTCACCTTGGGATCCCTGGATCTGGACCCGTAGCGTGGAACCTTGGAGTTCTGACGAGACGCCATCAGATCCATATCTGGAATGCCCCATAGTTGAGTTAAATGGGCAAAGACCTCCGGGTGAAGTTCACACTCCCCCGGATGGAAAGTCTGACGACTCAAATAATCCGCCTCCCAGTTGTCTACTCCTGGGATGTGAATTGCAGATAGATGGCAGGAGTGATCCTCCGCCCATTTGATGATCTTGGATACCTCTCTCATCGCCAGGGAACTCTTTGTCCCTCCCTGATGATTGATGTACGCTACAGTCGTCATGTTGTCCGATTGAAATCTTATGAATTTGGCCTTCGCTAGTTGAGGCCAAGCCAGGAGCGCATTGAATATCGCTCTCAGTTCCAAAATGTTTATCGGGAGGAGAGACTCTTCCCGAGACCATAGACCCTGAGCTTTCAGGGAGTCCCAGACCGCGCCCCAGCCTAAGAGACTGGCGTCGGTCGTGACAATGATCCACTCTGGCCTGCGGAAACTCATTCCCTGAGACAGGTGATCCTGAGACAACCACCAGAGGAGTGAGTCTCTGGTTTTCTGGTCCATTTGAATCTGTTGAGACAAGTCTGCATAATCCCCATTCCACTGTTTGAGCATGCACAGTTGCAATGGTCTTAAATGAATTCGAGCAAAAGGAACCACGTCCATTGCCGCAACCATTAGTCCTATTACCTCCATGCACTGAGCTATGGAGGGCTGAGGAATAGATCGAAGAACTCGACAAGCGTTCAGAAGCTTCAACTTCCTGACCTCTGTCAGAAAGATCTTCATTTCTACGGAGTCTATTATTGTTCCCAGAAAGGGAACCCTTGTGGACGGGGACAGGGAACTTTTTTCTATGTTCACCTTCCACCTGTGAGATCTGAGAAAGGCTAAAACAATGTCTGTATGAGCCCTTGCTTTGGGAAGGGACGACGCTTGTATTAGAATGTCATCTAGGTAAGGTGCTACTGCAATGCCCCTCGGCCTTAGCACCGCTAGAAGGGACCCTAGCACCTTTGTGAAAATTCTGGGAGCAGTGGCTAAACCGAACGGAAGAGCCACGAACTGGTAATGTTTGTCCAGAAAGGCGAACCTCAGGAACTGATGGTGATCTTTGTGGATAGGAATATGCAGGTACGCATCCTTTAAGTCCACGGTAGTCATGTATTGACCCTCCTGGATCGTTGGTAAAATTGTCCGAATGGTTTCGATTTTGAATGATGGAACTCTGAGGAATTTGTTTAGAATTTTACAGTCCAGAATTGGCCTGAAAGTTCCTTCTTTTTTGGGAACTACAAACAGGTTTGAGTAAAAACCCAGTCCTTGTTCCGCTGTTGGAACTGGGTGTATCACTCCCATCTTTAATAGGTCTTCTACGCAAGAATGCCTGTCTCTTTATCTGGTCTAAAGATAAGCGAGACATGTGGAACCTTCCCCTTGGAGGAAGTTCCTTGAACTCTAGAAGATACCCCTGAGAAACAATTTCTAGTGCCCAGGGGTCCGGAACATCTTTTGCCCAAGCCTGAGCAAAGAGAGAAAGTCTGCCCCCTACTAGATCCGGGCCCGGATCGGGGGCTACCCCTTCATGCTGTCTTGGTAGCAGCAGCAGGCTTTTTGGCCTGTTTTCCCTTGTTCCAGCCTTGCAATGGTTTCCATGCTGGTTTAGGCTGGGAAGTGTTACCCTCTTGTCTAGAGGCTGCAGAGTTAGAAGCTGGTCCGTTCCTGAAATTGCGAAAGGAACGAAAATTACTGTCCTTAATCTGTTTGGACGCCATGGCACAATTCGCACATACATTTAATGGGGGAACCACCTTGGCCTCCATACACACAGAACATAGGCTATCTGAAGGTACAGACATGTTAAACAGACTTAGGCAGACTTTTAATGCAATAAAAAAAAAAAACGTTACTGTCTCTTTAAATAATAAAAAGGGCACACTTTATTTCTGAATGATAGAAAAACATCAAAGAAATATCCGATCTTTATGAAATTTATACCCCAGTGTCTTAATGCTTTGAAAGTATTGCACACCAATTTTCAAGCCACTTAACCCCTAAATGTCCAAACCGGAGCTAAAATAACAATTAACCGGTTTAAACACACTACAGTCCCTGCCACAGTCTTTGCTGCGGCGTTTACCTTCCTTAGGGGTTATTCACAACAGTAATCCACGTGAAGCTGCACGAACTGCCTAGTGAAAAGTAACTGCGCAACTGAGGCGCGAAAATGAGGCCTCCTCCCTCTGGATTCCAGAGTGAAGGGGCCTTTCTGACAAGATTAGGTGTCTAAACGGCTGCCAGGCGTAAATAAAGTTCCCCAAAAGTGTTTCAAAGTTTGCAAAACACTCCAAATGTCACCTAAACATGATAAAAACCAAACGACTTAGCCCACAATAGGGTCAACCAGCATAGAGCCCAAGTTATAAGCCTTAATTCTGTTACTGAGTCTAAGAAAATGGCTTACCTATCCAAGAAGGGAAAACTGACAGTCTTCTAGCATTACCAGGTCTTGTTAGAAAAGTGACTGATCATACCTGAAGCAGATAAGCCTGCAAACTGTTCCCTCCAACTGAAGTTCTCTGGTTTCAACAGTCCTGCGTGGGAACAGCAATGGATTTTAGTTACTGGTGCTAAAATCATACTCCTCTTTTAACAGAAATCTTCATCACTTTCTGTTGTAGAGTAAATAGTACAAACCAGCACTATTTTAAAATAACAAACTCTTGATAGAAGAAATAAAACAACAACTAACACCACATACTCTTTACCATCCCCGTGGAGATGCTACTTGTACAGAGCGGCAAAGAGAATGACTGGGGGGCGGAGCCAGAGGGGGGGCTATATGGACAGCTTTGCTGTGTGCTCTCTTTGCCCTTTCCTGTAGGGAATGAGAATATCCCACAAGTAAGGATGAAGCCGTGGACCGGACACACCAATGTAGGAGAAATATACTTACCAAAAGACACTCATCTACATAAAGTAGATAGCCAAACCAGTACTGAAACGAGAATCAGTAGAAGTAATGGTATATAAGAGTATATTGTCGATCTGAAAAGGGAGGTAGGAGAAGAATCTCTATGACCGATAACAGAGAACCTAAGAAATAGATCCCCGATAGGATGACCATTGTATTCAAAAGGTAATACTCCCTTCACATCCCTCTGACATTCGCTGTACTCTGAGAGGAACCAGGCTTCAGCATGCTGAAAAGCGCATATCATCTTAGAAATCTAGCACAAACTTCACCACCTCCATAGGAGGCAAAGTTTGTAAAACTGAATTGTGGGTGTGGTGGGGGGGTGTATTTATAGGCATTTTGAGGTTTGGGAAACTTTGCCCCTCCTGGTAGGAATGTATATCCCATACGTCACTAGCGCATGGACTCTTGCCAATTACATGAAAGAAATATATATATATATATATATATACACACACACATTGTTTATATCTATATATTTTATTTTACAAAAATCTAAAACGTGTGCAGTTTTTTTTTCCCCGCAAGACCACCTAACCATGCTTCCCTCCCCAGTTATCTGCGCTGTTCAGTAGCTTTTTGAAGGACAGCTGGCAACCCTAGTTATAAATACAAAATATAACCTTGAATTGTTCACATCTAGCAAATAATCCAGCTATGAATATAGTCGCACAATCTGATCAATTACTGCTAAACCATAAAAACAGCTTTTAAGAATGATTCTAACAATATATTATAACCTAGTACAAATTCAACCTTGACTAGCATTCTGTAGTGTCTGAAGCATGTTTTCTCTAAATGTGTAACGCACAATAATATATCTATGTCAGGGATAATACATAGTGAAAGGGCAAATCCCAAAGTGAAGATGATCCCTTGTGGTGAAAAAGTCTTATTTTAGCTGCAGAGTGGCAGTTAGCAACGGAAGTTCATGAAAGGGCATTCCTGCTCCTAACTTGTAAAGCAAGTATTGTCATTGTTATTTCAGGTACAGTAAGCAGTATTTTATTATAACAATGTAACAGGTAATTAGAAATAATTCTGCTGAAATATTATTACAGTGAGTCATATTAATTCAAAACTGATACCATACAAAACATGTCTGTGAAACAGATGTGGATAAATGGTTTGTCCCTCTGTAGGTATAATTATTCAGTAGCAGGTACAAAATAAACCCTGCATATTTATTAGCAATTTAGAAATGCATTTTAAAATCCTATTAATATAAATTGATGGAAGACTAATATAAAGGGAAATTCTAGAGAAAAATTCAAATGTTCTATTTCGCATTTCTTGTATTTGTTTTTTCTTTTTAAAATGTCCCTTTAAGAATGATAAATAATAATAATAAAAAAACTAATGGAAATTGTGAAATCAACCCCCTTTCCAATAATATATTTTATTATTAGATTATAAATATCTCTGGAGTTGAGGAGTTTCATTTCAGTATTTTTATACTTTTTAACAACTGATTAGAAAGTAAAATTCTGGTATTAACATAATTGACACTGAATTTCCTATTTTTTCCCCAGTAAAACTATAAAATGTACAGTACGTGTGGATAATTTTCCATTTAGGATTAAGCAAATAAAAATATGAAATGGAAAGATAAGAATAAGGACGATTAAATACTACTGTATAATGATATATCCTTAAAGGCCTATGGGAAAGACTATACCATTAGTTTCTTTCTATGTATGTTCTGTCCCCTGAAGAGAGTTGGAATCGTTAGTGTAGGATGTTGATCTAATAATGATTTCTTGGAAGTGTCACTTGTCACTCATTTTCCACACCAATTATGGCATAAAGGGACAATAAACACTTTAAGATGGTAATATAAAATGATTTATAAAAAAATATATATATATATATATATATATATATATATATATATATATATATATATATATAAAGTCTACATTATACTTTCATTATTTATTTTGTTACATTTTACTGTGATTCCATTCTGAAATTGTGAGCTTTTCAGTTCCTATTAGAATTGGAAGTATATTCCACACAGCCATTGGCTACACACGCTAGTGACTTATTTAGAACTGTCCCTAATTGGCCAAAACAGAGAAGGTAACCTAAGTTACAACATGGCAGCTACAATTGTTTTATAGACACTAAAACTTTACACTTACATGTTATTCTCAGACTAGACTTTTCCTTGAATGCATCATTCTTTCTAGCATGTATTAGTGTTTCATGAAACCCAAAATGTTTCTTTCATAATTCAGACAGAGCATACAACTTTCTATTTTACTTCTATTACAAAATCTACAAATCTACAGCAGATCATGTACGCTCGCACTTTGTTAAATCGGCCCCTTGAAGTGGGCAGCAGAGTGCAGGGTGTAAGACTTTTATATCTATATTAAAAAGTAAGTTATAATGGGGCGGAGCCAACCGCCGAATGGAGCAGACGTTTTCACATTGAGCACTAGGACCAAATATCATATTAAGCTGCCCAAAGTGACATTTTCTCTGAGAAAATAACCAATTTCTACTCTGCCTCACTTGTCTCCATTGTGTACTTATTTTGGTTAACGTAATAGAGACTAAAGGGATATAGCTCTACCGCGAAGCTCCTGCATGACGCAGCTCTGAAGCACTGAAAAGGTACATCGCCATCTTAAGCTTCTCTTCCCAGCATGGTAAAGTCGCACACTCTCCTATCATATAGCCATACAACTAACAGCAGGCAGTCTGGTAGGAGAAAATCTGGACCTGGAACCGGATTTCTCCTTTCTTTACTTTTTTTAACACACCTGCCTTGTTCAATAAGAAAATTGTGCATTCCGCATTCAGAGCAGCTGAGCCCCCGTGATCTTCCCCTCCCTTCTTTGCTGGTATCTAGGCCATAGTCTTATCCACGGAGGATAACCGACAACTATCTCTGCAGCTCTGCCTCTATACATTTCTCTTACCTCAAACAAGGACATGGAGCATGAGGAGGAGAGGGAGTCCATCTCACTGCAACACTATGCCGACGTCAAGCAAAGCTTGCTAGCATTAATGAAGTTGGCTAAACAACTGCCGCAAGTATCACTGACAACCCTGCAACGTGGAAGTATGGGGACCCACCTCCAGATGGTCAGAAAACGTGCTCTCAGTGAGGATGAAACATCTACTGGCCAAAACCCCTCAGGGGTCGTAATTGAGCCGTTCCACATTACGCTCTCAGACACCGGAACATTGTCTGATAACAGGTCGGGCAATATCCTACCCACACCTGCACCTAATGTTGGGCCGCATACTCCTCTCCCTCAGGGGCTCTTCAGCCTCGCTACAATGAAAATACACAGGCAGGACTTCACTGTGTTTGCGGACATATGCAGGGTGCATTGCTATTTCAAGGGGGACTTCTTTGCCCCGCAGTCAGCCCTGAGATGGGTTATGAAACCACCATTGAACTGCGCTTACAAACTACCTCGATTAGGTCTAATTCCCACAAAATCTGGAGTGGGTTAAGAGGTCATATACCATATTTGCATTTAGGTGCTGAATTGGACATTATTGCCTACCTAGTTTGAATGATCTTTTTTTTTTATTTGTTTTATTAAGCAACGGCATGGTTAAGTTGCACTATGTGATTATATCTTGTTCAACAGGTTGTTATTTTGACGGAATGCTCTATGTTTATCTGCTGTTTTTGTTCTCTGTTATTAATGAAGAAGACTTTTTAAGCTTTATTTAAGTCTGCTAGAGTAGCTTCATAGAGCCCTTTAGGCACTAAAGATAACCTATGTTTACGCTAAGAATTATCACACTAAAAGAAGAGAACCTGAATTGAATTGAAATAATAGAGATGGTTAAAGTAACTGTTTCCCTTTAGAAAAGATTCCTATATGCTTACGACTTTACTCATTATAAACTATATCTACCTACACATGCAACTTTACTGATATATATTTCTGCTCGCCAACCAGCACCCCACTACTCCAGGAGACCAGTTTATTTAGAGGTAGTCAAAGCCCATTTCCTACCAAAGAAAGATAGTACATATAGGAGTATACCTCATATACAGCCCTAGATAGCATGTCTCAGTCCTCTGCCTTACTCCCAAACCCCCCCCCCACACACACTTATCTGCTCCTCTAATTTTAATTTATTTCCTTCTAACCCTAGATACCAGAGACTTTCACCTGAGCGGCTTTCACCATCTTCCCACCTTATTTATGTAACTAAAATTTAGCATTAATGTCTTCTAGGATGAAGTATGTATCATCACTTATGTCATAAGGGTTTCTAACGATATCTCTCTTCGTTTTCAAGTCTATCACTGTTGGATTTATATGTTTGAGTTCTGTATTTGCTAATTTCCCTATGTATACTTAATTTAGTTATGTGAAGTGACTCCAATTTGATATATCGAGAATTGTACAACAGAACACACCTTTTTGACATACCCATCTACTTTATATGAGCCATAATCACCCTGATCTGTCACGATTACTAGTTAAGGGATATACATAAGACATATTCGTCCGTTATTAATTCTCGGGTATCTAGGACGAAAATATCAGTTCATACCCAGGATTGAGACGTATTAATGAAGTATGGTCTGTTTACCTCAGCTTTTATACCCCATGAGTAACATACCCTAGTGTAGACCATTATTTTAGGTGACTATTACATTAGCCCAAGTCTTATACTACATCCTCACCTCTTTGTAGCCACTCCCTGACGATAGGGGACTCTATAGACAGACCCCCTTATCATTCTAACTACTCTTAGTCTTAGCCTTTGTTTTCATAAGATTATGTATATCACTTTAATGACGAAAGTAGATGTAATAAACCCAATTTACATACTCGCCTAAGTTTAGCTCATACAATTTAATATCTAAGCCCACCTGACAGCCCTAATATAGTTGGCTTCAACCTCCTCCTCCTTCCCCCCTTTCCTCATCCCCCTCCCTATCTCCCCCATAACTCGAGTGGCTCTTGCCCACTGCAACACCCTTTCTTCTTCACTCCCTTTGACCCATCTGTGGTCACTGCAAAAGCCAACTCTCCACAACATGATAGTTCCAATAGGAAATTATAGTTTATTTTTTCTTTTTAAAGCTGTGGAGACCATGTTTCACTACATAAAATGTAAAACGAAGTTACATCTTAGTTTGTTCAAACCCTCCTTTTACACTACACTAGACATGGCATGCGATCCCATGAGCTATAGCTTGTCTTTTAATATAGTTATTGTTATTGTGATTATCTTTAAGATCTCTAGCATTAATGTATCAACTTACTGTTCAGATTTGTTATCCTTACCCGGGCTAAATGGATAATTTACATGTCACATTACTGTATGTCATGTCTTGATGTTAATGTTGTTAATGGGCAAACCTTGTATTGTAGTTTATCTTTCCATGAAACTTCAATAAAAATTTATTAAAAAAAAAAAAAAAAGTAAGTTATAGCGCATCTTCATCATAACTGATTAATGAAACGCCATCTAAAATATCACTAACACTCCGGATCTGATTTAAAAAAAGGGAAAGTTTACCATCCCTTTAAATTAATTAATTTCATGGTGGGAATTACTCTTCTCTACCACTAGAAGAAGGCAAAGATTCCCAAACCCCAAGAGCTCTCTATAATCCCTCCCACCTCACACATACCTCAGTCTAATGTATAGCCAAGCAAGTGAGGTAAGAAAAAGGAATACGAGCCATAAAATGAGCAGAGAAAAAAGATGTGCTAAAGAAAAAATAACACTAAAAAACATAAATGTGGGTGGTCTCATAGACATATCACCATGAAAGAAATACATTTATCAGGTAAGCATAAATAATGATTTCTTTCATAGAGGTTGTGAGAGTCCACGGTCCATTACTCCTGGGAACTAATACCCAAGCTGTGGAGTCCACGAGGGATTTAAAAACATATTTTTTTTCACTTAGTAATTAAATCCACATCAATAGACACTCATCCACTAGCAAACAAGCAGCAGACAGCCAATCCAGTACTGAAACATATCAGCAGAGGTTATGAATTAGGAGTATATTGTAGATCTATAAAGGGAAGAAAAAAAGACTAGTCCCGGCGACTAATTATGGAAGGTTTATGGAAAAGTTACCATGAGGTAAAAATTAATAAATCACAAATCATACCCCATATACATCCCTCTGACAAGAACTGTATTCTGAGGGTAAAGCGGGCCTTAATATATGCTGAACACCCCTTTCTCTGAAGAATCAAATGTTCATCTTCATCCTTCAACCACCTCCAACGGAGGCAAAATAAAGACTGAAGTATGTGTGAGGTGGTAAGGGTTTTATAGGGCTCTTGGGGTTTGAGAATCTATGCCTCCTCTTAATGGTAGAGAAGAGTAATTTCCAGTTGTAATGGATTGTGGACTCTCACCACCTGTATAAAATAAATAATTATAATATAGTAGTGGGTGCACTGCACTTCAATTTCATCATTCTTAAACCAGTGTTCTCCCCACAACCTTTTTAATGGGCACACCACAAGGCAAAAATGTAAGCCAATATTAAGATAAAATTAGCTCATTTAAAAAAAAATTCAACGTTTGTTGCACAAATTAGCATTAAATAAATTTATGCTAAACTATGCAATTAATTTAGGCTATGGATAGCTTAATTAACATTTATAAACATCAGAACACTATAATATTGCAAAGTATTTAAATGACCCAACACAGTTACTTCATTAGATCACCCAGCTGAAAATATTTTCTGTGAACACTGTACACTTTATTAATTAAATGGTTATTTAAAGCTTGCCCATGATTTTCAGAGAAACTTGTTTTTCCTGATCATGTACAGCGTTAAACAAAAAGTCAGTATATACTCTTACACCACTATCTAGATTAGGATAAGACATGGTATAGGAAAGAACAAGGATAAAGGGACATGATACCCAAATGTTGAATCACATGAATTTGATGCAGCATAGCTCTAAAAAGCTGACAAGAAAATATCACAATGAACATCTCTATGCAAAAAAAATAATATATATTTTACCTCAAAATGTCCTAAGTATTCACACCCCACTGTAAATGACTTTAAGCAGCAAATAATTATGTCTGTCCCGGGACTTGCAAGGGAGTGGGCCTCATGCACACTCACGTTATTTCCCTATTCAGTTAAAGGAAGTTCACTATGAAATCTCATGAGATCACAGTAAAACAGTTCATGACCTCAACACTGCTGATGCCGATTGGCTGCTGTTCATTTCTTCCTTTTTATTGTTTACCTGCAGCTGGGAACTGTAGTAACTGAAAGATAACCGTTCACAGAACACTTACTCTGGTGAGCTGAGGAAATTGCGAGATAAAATATCTTCCTTTTTTACATAGTGATGTTCAGGTGATATTTTCCTGGCAGCTTTTTACAGTTATGCTGCATCACTTGCAAGTGATTTAGCATATAGTATGTCCCTTTAATTCAAGCAAAAACTGAAAACAGTATCAAAAGCTTTAACCTGATCTAGTAAGTAAATAAACTGATTATATTAGCGCTGCGGAATCTGTTGGCGCTCTACAAATAACCGATAATAATAATAATAATAATAATATCTGAAAGGATTTATAACATCAATGAAGGAAGTGAGTGAGAACAGTATTGAAATAAAAATAACAAATCCGTTTCATTTTTGACTAATAGATAAGGATATGACTATGGAGCCGAGGCTAAAGTGTGCATATTCCCTTATGAAGGTTAACACTGAGCTGTATAGGAAGCATGTGCCCTGTTTGTTAGGGTTTTTTTTAGCTCTACTTCAGTAAGCAGGCATGAAACTTTGCCCCAGTCTGCATTAATTAGTAAATAGATTGACATGGTAGAAATATCATTGGCATTGCCTTGTGAACCTTTAAACATAATAATCCATATCAGATGTTCTAAAATTAGATTGTGTTCCTAAATGGTATCACAGGTGCTGCATGAGAATCTCTGCTTTACATATTAATGCAGTGAGTATGAAAAACTCTTGTAAGTCATACTGGGCTAATTATAGAATGAGAAAACCTCAAGAGGAAAAAAATAAATGGTGATCCACTGCTCATTTCATTCACAGAGGAAAACTTGCACTTGCTTTGCCCTTGTGGGGACAGGGCCATGTAAATGTAGAAGCAGAATGAAAGAAAATGTATATAGCAAAATATTTTTAAGTCTTTATAGAACACATCCAATTTAAAAGACTTGCTACTTAAAGCCCATCTGACTTAGAGACTGAAATTATTTCAATTCATGCTCTAATTTGAGCCTGTAATATTAAGGCTATTGACCCTGTACTCCTGTGTGTTTAAACTGCCAAAGGGGTTAAACACAGTAGAAGTTCTGCTCGGGACCACAGAGCACTGCTGGTATCGAGCTGAACCCACCGCTGATCCAACCACAAGAGCAGAACAGCAGTAAGTTCTGCTCGGAACCAGCAGTGCTTTGTGGTCCTGAGTGGCACTTCTACTGTGTTTAACTCCTTTGGGAGTTTAAACACACAGTAGTTTTATGTTGTGTTGATAGTTTTCAAACTACATGCTCTAATGAATAAGAGAATATAATTTTTCAACTAACATGGCCCTTTAATAAAATAAAAAAGGTAAGAGGTAACTTTTTTTGTAGCAAATACCACTTCAAAGATACAATTGTGCCTAACGTACCTCAACTGCAACACTGAAAATATTAGATTAGAAAATTAAGGCAACCGTGCATATAACAGAATATGGCAATCTGGAATAAGATAGATTTCAATTTTTCTGAATACAAATATAGCAAAGTTATGGAAATATTGGGGTAACAAATAAAACAAGAAAGCCACACAGAGAAAACACACACAATACACATATAGTTGGTATAAAGTCACTTATACATTAAACAATATATGTAGAGGGAATTCCTGCAACCGTCACAGCTTATCAGGCTCATATCATTGTATACTTGGGTATAGAACTCTTTACCTGACACATTTTCCTTGCGTTATTTTACCGTCACCCTATATCTGGCACATGTCTTGGAGACACTTTCATAGTACTAGGCAGTTTCCTTTGCAAGTTTCCTGTGACACACGTATCATCAGCATTTCCCAGCTTCACTCCTTCAAATGTCACTAACCAGATTCTAAGAATTCTCCTTTAGTCCAGCCTGGGACTTAGAATCTGATTTGTTAGGGGCGCTTGACAGTAGAACTGAGAAATGAAAGGGTAAGTGCTGGGGTACCCCTTACCAAAAGCTCCAAGTACCCCTGGAGTACATGATTTCTGTGATACACTGAATGCTTACCTCAGCTGTATCAGGGCAAAAAAAAAGAAAGGGTAAGTGCTGGGGTACCCCTTACCAAAACTCCAAGTACCCACGGGGTACATGTACCACAGGTTGAGAAACAAGGACTTGGAGTAAATGAAATTATGTATCTGGTTTTTAAATTATTAATCCTTTTCAGAAAGAGTCCTATTTTAATCGCAATAACCTGACCTAGAACAGTAATAACAACAACGTGACCTCATTTTGTTAAATAGTAAAATGTGTTTGGCAAATTATTTAAAAATATGTATTCGTAATATTAAAGGTAAAAGGAAATAATTTAAGGAATACATCACATTGATCAAGTAGTTTGATTGGAGTTACCAGATTTTTTATTTTTTGGGGGACAAATTGCTTACTATGGGTAGCTGAATTTTGTTATTAAAGGGACAGTCTACACCAGAATTGTTATTGTATAAAAAGATAGATAATCCCTTTATTACCAATTCCCTAGTTTTGCATAACTAACACAGTTATATAAATACACTTTTTACCTCAGTGATTATCCTGTATCTAAGCCTCGGCAAACTGCCCCCTTATTTCAGTTCTTTTGACATCCATTTTAGCCAATCAAAACTGGCTCACTGGAACTTCCTGTGCGTGAGCACAGTGTTATCTATATGACACACATGAGCTAACACCCTCTAGTGGTGAAAAACTGTCAAAATGCCCTGAGAGAAGAGGCGGACTTCCAGGGCTTAGAAATTTGCATATGAACCTATAAGGTTTAGCTTTCAACTAAGAATACCAAAAGAACAAAGCAAAATTGGTGATAAAAGTAAATTGGAAAATTGTTTAAAATTACATTCTCTATCTGAATCATGAAAGTTTATTTTGGACTAGACTGTCCCTTTAAACAAGTAATTGCTAATCACTACAAAGTGGGAATATTTAAAAAAACAAATCATTTTAGCTGGGAAATGGTTTTTCAATTTTTTTTAATCAACTTTCCATTAAAGTGATGGTAAATCCAAGCATATTCTAGGATGTCAGTTGACACACAGAGCTATTGGTCTAGAGGTGGAAACGTCCCCTCATAGAAGAAAGTGCAGTGCCGTGAGGGTGAGTTTAACATCATTTTTTTCAAAACGATGAGAGGAACTTATGTATATTTTTTAGTGAAGGTGAATCTGTGCGTTTGTTATACACTTGGGTTTACCATCACTATAAGTTGCTTAACAGTTTTTGGTAACCTGGTGATTTCAGCAATCAAGCCATCAACTGCAAACATGGATTTGAATGAAGTATTGGTCCCTGAAACAACACATCTGCTGACAGAGGCCAAATCCAAGGAGAAGGTATTGTTAGATATAGAAGCAGTGTAAACCAAGGTCTTTAGAAAACAATTATGTATTATGACAATTACAGATGCTGCTCGCTTTTGTATTTTTTAAAATAGGTAATAAATCATTGGAATTGATGGAAAAAATATAAATGAGAGGAAAGCTTCATGGTTGCAATAGCGCATCCATTCCTACAGCCTGGGAAAACAGCTGAAGAAAGCTGGATCATTACGGTTCGGGCTGGAACGCTAACTATGTCTAGTACAGTAACTCCTGACTAATTCTTCCAGCCAAGAGGTGTGTGGAGTATGGCTATTAAAAACTAACAATCAACATAGCAAACAAGGTGCTAATGCTTTTAAATCATGTTAAAACTTATATAGTATGTTGGTTAATTACAAGACTGTATAAAAATCTTGTAATTACAAGAGGTTTACAGCTTCTTTATCCATATAAGTATAAAATTGAGATAGTTGTAAGCATGAATAATCCAACAGATTAAAGTCAATAAGGTTGTTCAATTGTTCAAGAAAAAAAATGCTAAAAAGATTGTTCAATGTGCATGCAAGCAAAAACAAAAAAAAGATCATACCTCTTTAGACAAAAACAATTTATGTAAGAATTTACCTGATAAATTAATTTCTTTCATATTGGCAAGAGTCCATGAGCTAGTGACGTATGGGATATACATTCCTACCAGGAGGGGCAAAGTTTCCCAAACCTCAAAATGCCTATAAATACAACCCCCACCACACCCACAATTCAGTTTAACGAATAGCCAAGGAGTGGGGTGATAAGAAAGGAGCGAAAGCATAAACAAGGAATTGGAATAATTGTGCTTTATACAAAAAAATCATAACCACCATAAAAAGGGTGGGTCTCATGGACTCTTGCCAATATGAAAGAAATTAATTTATCAGGTAAATTCTTACATAAATTATGTTTTCTTTCATGTAATTGGCAAGAGTCCATGAGCTAGTGACGTATGGGATAGCAAATACCCAAGATGTGGAACTCCACGCAAGAGTCACTAGAGAGGGAGGGATAAAAATAAAGACAGCCAATTCTGCTGTAAAATTAATCCACAACCCAAATCAAAAGTTTTAATCTTTATAATGAAAAAAAAACTGAAATTATAAACAGAAAAATCATACTGAAACAGCTGCCTGAAGTACTTTTCTACCAAAAACTGCTTCTGAAGACAAAACATCAAAAAGGTAGAATTTAGTAAAATTATGCAAAGAAGACCAAATTGCTGCTTTGCAAATCTGTTCAACAGAAGCTTCATTCTTAGAAGCCCAGTAAGTGGAAACTGACCTAGTAGAATGAGCCGTAATCCTCTGAGGCGGGGAATTACCCGACTCCAAATAGGCATGATGAATCAAAAAGCTTTAACCAAGATGCCAAAGAAAAAGCAGAAGCCTTCTGACCTTTCCTAGAACCAGAAAAGATAACAAATAGACTAGAAGTCTTTCTGAAATCTTTAGTAGCTTCAACATAATATTTCAAAGCTCTTACCACATCCAAAGAATGTAAAGATCTTTCCAGAGAATTCTTAGGATTAGGACACAATGAAGGGACAACAATTTCTCTACTAATGTTGTTAGAATTCACAACCTTAGGTAAAAATTCAAAAGAAGTCTGCAAAATCGCCTTATCCTGATGAAAAAAATCAGAAAAGGAGACTCACAAGAAAGAGCAGATAATTCAGAAACTCTTCTAGCAGAAGAGATGGCCAAAAGGAACAATACTTTCCAAGAAAGTAATATAATGTCCAGAGAATGCATAGGCTCAAACGGAGGAGCTTGTAAAGCCTTCAAAACCAAATTAAGAGTCCAAGGAGGAGAAATTGATTTAATGACAGGCTAGATACGAATCAAAGCCTGTACAAAACAAAGAATATCAGGAATTTTAGCAATTTTTCTGTGGAACAGAACAAAAAGAGCAGAGATTTGTCCTTCAAAGAACTTGCAGACAAACCCTTATCTAAACCCTCCTGAAGAAACTGTAAAATTCTAAGAATTCTAAAAGAATGCCAAGAGAATTTATGAGAAGAGCAACATGAGATGTAAGTCTTCCAAACTCGATAATAAATCTAGACACAAATTTACAAGCCTACAACATAGTATTAATCACTGAGTCAGAGAAACCTCTATGACTAAGCGTTCAATTTCCATACCATCAAATTTAATGATTTGAGATCTTGATGAAAAAACGAACCTTGAGATATAAGGTCTGGCCTTAATGGAAGTGGCCAAGGTTGGCAACTGGACATCCGAACAAGATCCACATACCAAAACCTGAGCGGCCATGATGGAGCCACCAGCAGCACAAACGATTGCTCTATAATGATTTTGAAAATCACTCTTGGAAAAAGAACTAGAGACGGAAAAATATAGGCAGGATGATAACTCCAAGGAAGTGTCAATGCATCCGCCTGAGGATCCCTGGACCTGGATAGGTACCTGGGAAGTTTCTTGTTTAGATGAGATGCCATCAGATCTATTTCTGGAAGCCCCCACATCTGAACAAAATGAAAAAAACACATCTGGGTGAAGAGACCACTGTTCCGGATGTAAAGCTTGACGACTAAGAAAATCCGCTACCCAATTGTCTATACTGGGATATGAACCGCAGAAATTAGACAGGAGCTGGATTCTGACCAAGCAAGAATCCGAGATACTTCTTTCATAGCCTAAAGACTGTGAGTCCCACCCTGATGATTGACATACGCCACAGTTGTGACATTGTCTGTCTGAAAACCAATAAACGTCTCTCTCTACAATAAAAGCCAAAACTGAAGAGCTCTGAGAATCGCACGGAGTTCCAAAATATTGAATGGTAATCTCGCCTCTTGAGATTTCCAAACCCCTTGTGAAGTCAGAGATCCCCAGACAGCTTCCCAACCCAAAAAGACTTGCATTTGTTGTGATCACGGTCCAGGTTGGATGAACCAAAGATACCCATAGAACTATACGATGGTGATCTAACCACCAAGTCAGAGATAGTTGAATATTGGGATTCAAGGATATTAAATATGATATCCTAGTATAATCCATGCACCATTAATTCAGAATATAAAACTGAAGAGGTCCCATATGAAAACGAGCAAAGGGAATGAAGTTCGATGTTGCAGTCATGAGACCTAAAACTTCCATGCATATAGCTACTGAAGGAAATAATAGAGACTGAAGGTTCCGACAAACTGAACCCAATAAAAATTGTCTCTTGTCTGTTAGGGACAAAGACATTGACACAATCTATCTGGAAACCTAAAAAAAGGTGACCCTTGTCTTTGAAGAAACAACAGAAGTTGAATCGTATGAGATTCTGCAGAACGAAAAGACTGAGCAAGTACCAAGATATCGTCCAAATAAGGAAACATCGAGAACCTTTGAAAAGATTCCTAGAGCTGTTGCTATGCCAGAAAGGAAGAGCAACAAATTGGTAATGCTTGTCCAAAAAAAGAGAATTTCAGAAAATGAAAATAATCTGAATGAAACAGAATATGAAGATATGCATCCTGTAAGTCTATTATGGGCAAATAATGCCCTTGGTGAACAAAAGGCAGAATATACCTTATAATCACCAATCTGAAAGATGGTACTCTTACATGACAAAAAGATTTTCTTTTTTTGGGACAATGAAAAGTTCTGAATAAAACCCCAGACCCCGTTCCTGAAACTGAACTGGTATGAATACCCCAGATAACTCCAGGTCTGAAACACACTTCAGAAAAGTCTGAGCCCTTATTGGGATTGCTGGAATATGTGAGAGAGAAAAAGACTTATAGTAAAGCTGGTGCTGCTGCAGGAAACGTCCGTCGGGTAAGAGGGAAACAGACCCACTCAGAGTAGGGGAAAGTATGGAGCCAGCCCAGAGAAGCGGTGGACAGCCGCAAAAAGGTACAGAAAAAAGCAGGCGGCTACTGAGATACTGAAAAAAGGTACTTTTTATTCCAGGTAAAAAGTTAACAAAAAGCAAAAAAGATTGATATGACACAACAAACCAGGAAGGGAAAAAGCAGACTTCCCACAGGCGGTCTTACCCTGAATCCTATTCTGTACCCCAATCTAAGGAGTTTGGACCGAATTGAACCAAACAACTTTAGAAAAAAACTTAACCTGCCCCCTACCAGCTAAGCTGGAATAAGGGCCGCACCTTCAGGCGAATTTTGGGGGCTGGCTTTGATCTCTTAAATGGCTTGAATTCATTCCATTTTGAAGAAAGCTTCCAATTAGAAACATATTACTTGAGGAAGAATTAGATTTCTGTTCCTTATTAAGAACAAAAATGGAAATAAGCTTAAAGGGACACTGAACCCAAATTTTTTTCTTTCGTGATTCAGATAGAGCATGCAATTTTAAGCAACTTTCTAATTTACTCCTATTATCAATTTTTTCATCGTTCTCTTGCTATCTTTATTTGAAAAAGAAGGCATCTAAGCTTTTTTGTGGGTTCAGTACTCTGGACAGCACTTTTTTTTGGTGGATGAATTTATCCACCAATCAGCAAGGACAACCCAGGTTGTTCACCAAAAATGGGCCGGCATCTAAACTTACATTCTTGCATTTCAAATAAAGATACCAAGAGAATGAAGAAAAATTGATAATAGGAGTAAATTAGAAAGTTGATTAAAATGTCATGCTCTATCTGAACCACAAAAGAAAAAAATTGGGTTCAGTGTCCCTTTAAGATTTACCCTTACAACTTAATCTTGAGGCAAAAAAACTCCCTTCCCCACAGTAACAGTTGAAAGCATTGAATCCAACGGTGAACAAAATAATTTATTACCTTGGAAGGAAAGAAAATAGAAATCTGGATTTAGAAATCAAATCAGCATTCCAATATATGGCCACAAAGTTCCTCTAGCTAAAATAGCTAAAGACATAGATTTAACCTCAATTTTGATAATATCAAAAAAATTGCATCACAAATGAAATTATTAGCATGTTGAATCAAGTTAACAATGCTAAACAAAATCATAATCCGATGCTTGTTGCACTAAAGTTTTCAACTAAAAAAGGTGAAACAGCTGCAACATCAGCCAAAGAAATTGCAAGCCTAAGAAAAGGACCTGAAAATAAATTAATTTTCCTTAGATAAGATACAAGTTTCCCATCTGAAGGATCTTTAAAAGTTTCCCAAACCTCAAAATGCCTATAAATACACCCCTCACCACACCCACAAATCAGTTTAACGCATAGTCAAGAAGTGGGGTGATTAGAAAAAAGTGCGACAGCATAAAAAATAAGGAATTGGAATAATTGTGCTTTATACAAAAAATCATAACCACCACAAAAAAGGGTGGGCCTCATGGACTCTTGCTAATATGAAAGAAATGAATTTATCAGGTAAGTTCTTACATAAATTATGTTTTCTTTCATGTAATTAGCAAGAGTCCATGAGCTAGTGACGTATGGGATAATGAATACCCAAGATGTGGATCTTCCACGCAAGAGTCACTAGAGAGGGAGGGATAAAATAAAGACAGCCAATTCCGCTGAAAATAATCCACACCCAAAACAAAGTTTAAATCTTATAATGAAAAAAACTGAAATTATAAGCAGAAGAATCAAACAGAAACAGCTGCCTGAAGTACTTTTCTACCAAAAACTGCTTCAGAAGAAGAAAAAACATCAAAAATGGTAGAATTTAGTAAAAGTATGCAATGAAAACCAAGTTGCTGCTTTGCAAATCTGATCAACCGAAGCTTCATTCCTAAACGCCCAGGAAGTAGAAACTGACCTAGTAGAATGAGCTGTAATCCTTTGAGGCGGAGCTTTACCCGACTCGACATAAGCATGATGAATCAAAGACTTTAACCAAGATGCCAAAGAAATGGCAGAGGTCTTCTGACCTTTCCTAGAACCGGAAAAGATAACAAATAGACTAGAAGTCTTTTGGAAATTTTTAGTAGCTTCAACATAATATTTCAAAGCTCTAACTACATCCAAAGAATGCAACGATCTTTCCTTAGAATTCTTAGGATTAGGACACAATGAAGGAACCACAATTTCTCTACTAATGTTGTTAGAATTCACAACCTTAGGTAAAAATTTAAAAGAAGTTCGCAACACCGCCTTATCCTGATGAAAAATCAGAAAAGGAGACTCACAAGAAAGAGCAGATAATTCAGAAACTCTTCTAGCAGAAGAGATGGCCAAAAGAAACAAAAAACTTTCCAAGAAAGTAATTTAATGTTCAGTGAATGCATAGGTTCAAACGGAGGAGCTTGAAGAGCCCCCAGAACCAAATTCAAACTCCAAGGAGGAGAAATTGACTTAATAACAGGTTTTATACGAACCAAAGCTTGTACAAAACAATGAATATCAGGAAAAGAGCAGAGATTTGTCCTTTCAAGGAACTTGCAGACAAACCTTTATCCAAACCATCCTGAAGAAACTGTAAAATTCTAGGAATTCTAAAAGAATGCCAAGAAAAATGATGAGAAATACACCAAGAAATGTAAATCTTCCAGACTCGATAATATATCTTCCTAGATACAGATTTACGAGCCTGTAACATAGTATTAATCACAGAGTCAGAGAAACCTCTATGACTGAGAATCAAGCGTTCAATCTCCATACCTTTAAATTTAAGGATTTGAGATCCTGATGGAAAAAAGGACCTTGCGATAGAAGGTCTGGTCTTAACGGAAGAGTCCACGGTTGGCAAGTGGCCATCCGGACAAGATCCGCATACCAAAACCTGTGAGGCCATGCTGGAGCCACCAGCAGAACAAACGAGCACTCCTTTAGAATCTTGGAAATTACTCTTGGAAGAAGAACTAGAGGCGGAAAGATATAGGCAGGATGATACTTCCAAGGAAGTGACAATGCATCCACTGCCTCCGCCTGAGGATCCCTGGATCTGGACAGATACTTGGGAAGCTTCTTGTTTAGATGAGAAGCCATCAGATCTATTTCTGGAAGTCCCCACATTTGAACAATCTGAAGAAATACCTCTGGGTGAAGAGACCATTCGCCCGGATGTAACGTTTGGCGACTGAGATAATCCGCTTCCCAATTGTCTATACCTGGGATATGAACTGCAGAAATTAGACAGGAGCTGGATTCCGCCCATACCAGTATTCGAGATACTTCTTTCATAGCCAGAGGACTGTGAGTCCCTCCTTGATGATTGACATATGCCACGGTTGTGACATTATCCGTCTGAAAACAAATGAACGACTCTCTCTTTAGAAGAGGCCATGACTGAAGAGCTCTGAAAATTGCACGGAGTTCAAAATATTGATTGGTAATCTCACCTCCTGAGATTCCCAAACCCCTTGTGCTGTCAGAGACCCCCAAACAGCTCCCCAACCTGTCAGACTTGCATCTGTTGAAATCACAGTCCAGGTCGGAAGAACAAAAGAAGCCCCCTGAACTAAACGATGGTGGTCTGTCCACCACGTCAGAGAGTGTCGTACAATCGGTTTTAAAGATATTAATTGAGATATCTTTGTATAATCCCTGCACCACTGGTTCAGCATACAGAGCTGAAGAGGTCGCATGTGAAAACGAGCAAAGGGGATCGCGTCCGATGCAGCAGTCATAAGACCTAGAATTTCCATGCATAAGGCTACCGAAGGGAATGATTGAGACTGAAGGTTTCGACAAGCTGAAACCAATTTTAGACGTCTCTTGTCTGTCAGAGACAGAGTCATGGACACTGAATCTATCTGGAAAGCTAAAAAGGCTACCCTTGTCTGAGGAATCAGTGAACTTTTTGGTAAATTGATCCTCCAACCATGTTCTCGAAGAAACAATACAAGTCGATTCGTATGAGATTCTGCTAAATGTGAAGACTGTTCAAGTACCAAGATATCGTCCAAATAAGGAAATACCACAATACCCTGTTCTCTGATTACAGACAGAAGGGCACCGAGAACCTTTGTAAAAATCCTTGGAGCTGTTGCTAGGCCAAACGGCAGAGCCACAAACTGGTAATGCTTGTCTAGGAAAGAGAATCTCAGAAACTGATAGTGATCTGGATGAATCGGAATATGCAGATATGCATCCTGTAAATCTATTGTGGACATATAATGCCCTTGCTGAACAAAAGGCAGAATAGTCCTTATAGTTACCATTTTGAATGTTGGTATCCTTACATAATGATTCAATATTTTTAAATCTAGAACTGGTCTGAAGGAATTCTCCTTCTTTGGTACAATGAAGAGATTTGAGTAAAACCCCCCCTGTTCCAGAACTGGAACTGACATAATTACTCCAGCCAACTCTAGATCTGAAACACATTTCAGAAATGCTTGAGCCTTCACTGGATTTACTGGGACACGGGAAAGAAAAAATCTTCTTGCAGGAGGCCTTATCTTGAAGCCTATTCTGTACCCTTGTGAAACAATGTTCTGAATCCAAAGATTGTGAATCGAATTGATCCAAATTTCTTTGAAAAATCGTAATCTGCCCCCTACCAGCTGGGCTGGAATGAGGGCCGCACTAAAAAGTTGAAGCTGCAGCAACATCCACTAAAGATATAGCAGGTCTAAGAAGATTACCTGAACATAAGTAAGCTTTTCTTAGAAAGGATTCAATTTTCCTATCTAAAGGATCCTTAAAGGAAGTACTATCTGCCGTAGGAATAGTAGTACGTTTAGCAAGAGTAGAGATAGCCCCATCAACCTTAGGGATTTTGTCCCAAAACTCTAATCTGTCAGATGGCACAGGATATAATTGCTTAAAACGTTTAGGAGTAAATGAATTACCCAAATTATTCCATTCCCTGGAAATTACTTCAGAAATAGCATCAGGGACAGGAAAAACTTCTGGAATAACTACAGGAGATTTAAAAACCTTATTTAAACGTTTAGATTTAGTATCAAGAGGACCAGATTCCTCTATTTCTAATGCAATTAAGACTTCTTTAAGTAAAGAACGAATAAATTCCATTTTGAATAAATATGAAGATTTATCAGCATCAACCTCTGAAACAGAGGAATCAATATCAGAATCAGAATGATGATGTTCATTTAAAAATTCATCTGAAAAATGAGAAGTTTTAAAAGACCTTTTGCGTTTACTAGAAGGAGGAATAACAGACATAGATTCTTAATGGATTTAGAAACAAAATCTTTTATGTTATCAGGAACACTGAGTATTAGATGTTGATGAAACAGCAACAGGTAATGTAACATTACTAAAGGAAATATTATCTGCATTAACAAGTTTGTCATGACATTCATTACAAACAACAGCTGGAGGAACAGATACCACAAGTTTACAGCAAATACACTTAACTTTGGTAGATCCAGCATCAGGGAGCGATTTTCCAGAAGTATCTTCTGATTCAGGGTCAATCTGAGACATCTTGCAATATGTAATAGAAAAAACAACATATAAAGCAAAATTGATCAAATTCCTTAAATGACAGTTTCAGGAATGGGAAAAAATGCCAGTGAACAAACTTCTAGCAACCAGAAGCAAATAAACAATGAGACTTAAATAATGTGGAGACAATAATGACGCCCATATTTTTTAGCGCCAAAAAAGACGCCCACATTATTTGGCGTCTAAATGCTTTTAGCGCCAAAAATGACGCCACATCCGGTAACGCCGACACTTTTGGCGCAAAAACGTAAAAAAATGACGCAACTTCCGGTGACAAGTATGACGCCGGAAATAAAGAAAATTTTTTTTTTTTTTGTGCCAAAAAAGTCCGCGCCAAGAATGACGCAATAAAATGAAGCATTTTCAGCCCCCGCAAGCCTAACAGCCCACAGGGAAAAAGTCAAATTTTAAGGAAAGAAAAAAATTGATTATTCAAATGCATTATCCCAAATAATGAAACTGACTGTCTGAAATAAGGAATATTGAACATCCTGAATCAAGGCAAATAAATGTTTAAACACAAATATTTAGAACTTTATATAAAAGTGCCCAACCATAGCTTAGAGTGTCACAAAAATAAGACTTACTTACTCCAGGACACTCATCTACATGTAGTAGAAAGCCAAACCAGTACTGAAACGAGAATCAGTAGAGGTAATGGTATATATAAGAGTATATCATCGATCTGAAAAGGGAGGTAAGAGCTGAATCTCTACGACCGATAACAGAGAACCTATGAAATAGACCCCGTAGAAGGAGATCATTGAATTCAAATAGGCAATACTCTCTTCACATCCCTCTGACATTGACTGCACGCTGAGAGGAAAACCGGGCTCCAACCTGCTGCAGAGCGCATATCAACGTAGAATCTAGCACAAACTTACTTCACCACCTCCACAGGAGGCAAAGTTTGTAAAACTGATATGTGGGTGTGGTGAGGGGTGTATTTATAGGCATTTTGAGGTTTGGGAAACTTTGCCCCTCCTGGTAGGAATGTATATCCCATACGTCACTAGCTCATGGACTCTTGCTAATTACATGAAAGAAATACTATTTTCAATAGGAATAGTAGTACGTTTTAGCAAGAGTAGAGATAGCCCCATTAACTTTGGGGATCTTTTCCCAAAACTCCAAACTGCTGAGAAAGGATACCACTTTTCTTTTTTTTTTTAAAAAAAAGAAGTACCAGGCCTATTCCATTCCCTAGTATTAGGAACTGGAAAAAACCTCTGAAGTAACCATAGGAGGTTAATAAACAGAATTTAAATGTTAGCTAGCCTTAAAAAGGACTAGACTCCTTAATATCCAATAAAATCAACACTATTTCAACAAAGAACGAATGTACTCCAAAAAATAAAAAAGTAGATTTGTTAGTGTCAATATCTGATAAATCCTCATCAGAGAAGGATAATACAGTATGTTGTCGGTCATTTGCAAATTCATCAACTAAAATGAGAAGTTTAAAAAAGACCTTTACATTTTATTAGAAGGCGGGAAGGCAGACAAAGCCTTCTGAATAGAATCAGAAAAATATTCTTATAAATTCCCAGGTATATCTAGTACATTAGATGTTAAAAGAATAGCAACAGACAATGCATTAATATTGATGGACATTTTCTCTGCATGTAAAAGTTTATCATGATAACTTATTACAAACCATAGCTAAAGAAAACAATTCATAACATTAAAATAAATGAACTTAGCTTGGTAGGACTGATATCAGTCAGCAGGAATCTAACAGTGTTTTCTGATACAGGAACAGTTTTGACATATCTTGCAAATGTAAGAGAAAAACAACATAACAAGCAAAATATCAATTTCCTTATATGACAGTTTCAGCAATGGGAAAGAAATGCAAAACAAAATAAGCCTCTGGAAACCAGAAGCAAAACTAAATGAAGACTTAAATAATGTCAAAAGTCTGGCACCAAGTATGACGCCCACAACTGACAAAATATTTTTTGGCGCTAAAAACGTCTGCAACAAACATGAGCGTCATAGATGACGCAACTACGTGAAAATTCTCGGCGCCAACTAAGACGCCGGAAATGACGAAATACGTCAACAAACTTAATTTTCGTGCCAAAAAAGTCTTGCGCCAAGAATGACGCAATAAATTATAGCATTTTGCACACCCGCGAGCCTAACAGCCCGCAATTTAGAAAAGAAAGTCAATTTGAAAATTTCAGGTAAGAATGTTTTTTTTTTTTTTAATGTGCATTTCCGAAAATGAAACTGACAGTCTGCAAAAAGGAAATATAATGATAAACCTGAATCATGGCAAATATAAGTACAAACATTATATATAGAACTTTACATATAAAGTGCCAAACCATAGCTGAGTGTCTTAATAAAGGAAAACATACTTACCAAAAGACACTTCTCTACATAAAGTAGATAGCCAAACCAGTACTGATACGAGAATCAGCAGAGGTAATGGTATATAAGAGTATATGGTCGATCTGAAAAGGGAGGTAGGAGATGAATCTCTACGACCGATAACAGAGAACCTATGAAATAGATCCCCGTTAGGATGACCATTGCATTCAATAAGTAATACTCCCTTCACATCCCTCTGTCATTCACTGCACTCTGAGAGGAACCGGGCTTCAGCATGCTGAGAAGCGCATATCAACGTAGAAATCTAGCACAAACTTACTTCACCACCTCCATAGGAGGCAAAGTTTGTAAAACTGAATTGTGGGTGTGGTGGGGGGGTGTATTTATAGGCATTTTGAGGTTTGGGAAACTTTGCCCCTCCTGGTAGGAATATGTATCACATACGTCACTAGCTCATGGACTCTTGCCAATTACAATTGATGGTATTAACAGACCTTTTTTTAAGAAAAAGCTGGAAGTGCTGAACTAACCTATTTAGATATTGACTGGTATAAGGACAGTAAATTAAAGGGGCACTGTACTGTCGTGTTTTTGTTTCCCTCAATGTGTCTCTAATGAGTTGTTATAACAGCTGCATAGTATTAAATGTATGGGAAATGTCTCCTTTAGGTTTTTTGCATTGAAACAATCACCCACAATAACAATTTCAGTACCTCTAGTATAATGTGGTTTACATTATCTGCTAAAATTCAGTTAATATCATTATATAGCCTTATATCACATACTCCCAAAAACATGGACAATAACATAATTCCTTTATCCACTTGTAGCACATACAAATACACAATATTGTATACAGAGTCAGTATATCCTGCAGAGACCATTATAATAATTATATATGACATTTGAGAGAAGAGCAAGGCATCCTGAATCTGCTTTTCCTTGAAGTTCTACTGACATCAATAACAATCTGATGGGAATCCCAGTTTTGTTATTCCTTAATGTTGTCTTGGCAACCAGTTAACTTTGTCTTGATTATGAATTTTGTCAGGCAAGTAATGAAAAAATGGGTGTCCCCTTGTGAGACTTTATCTAAAATAGGTCTTAATACATATAAGGTTTATGAAAACCTTTCCTTGGTTAAATGATCCTTTTATAAATGTAAATTTAAAAGGGAAATTAATCCCAAAATATTTTTTCTTGAAACAGATACAGCATTCAATTTTGAACAACTTTTCTATTTACTTCTGTTATTTAATTTGCTTTGTTATATTAATATATTCTGTTGTTGAAGATCATACCTAGGTTGGTTCAGGAGCAGCAAAACATTACTGGGAGCTAGCTGCAGATTGGTGGCTGAACATATATATGTCTTGTGATTGGCTCACCTCAAGCTTTTAGCTAGCTCACTGTACTGCTGCTCCTTCAACAAAGAATACATTGAAGAGCGAAGCAAATCCTATAATAGAAGTAAATTGGAAAGTTGTATAAAAAACTGAATTTATGCTTACCTGATAAATTTCTTTCTCCTACGGTGTGTCCGGTCCACGGCTTCATCCTTACTTGTGGGATATTCTCATTCCCTACAGGAAATGGCAAAGAGAGCACACAGCAAAAGCTGTCTATATAGCCCCCCTCTGGCTCCGCCCCCCAGTCATTCGACCAACGGTTAGGAGAAAAAGGAGAAACTATAAGGTGCCGTGGTGACTGTAGTGTACAGAAAAATAAAAATTTTAAACCTGACTAAAAGCCAGGGTGGGCCGTGGACCGGACACACCGTAGGAGAAAGAAATTTATCAGGTAAGCATAAATTCTGTTTTCTCCTACATTGGTGTGTCCGGTCCACGGCTTCATCCTTACTTGTGGGAACCAATACCAAAGCTTTAGGACACGGATGAAGGGAGGGAACAAGTCAGGTAACCTAAACGGAAGGCACCACAGCTTGCAAAACCTTTCTCCCAAAATCAGCCTCCGAAGAAGCATAAGTATCGAATTTGTAAAATTTGGCAAAAGTATGCAGAGAAGACCAAGTCGCTGCCTTACAGATCTGTTCAACAGAAGCCTCCTTCTTGAAGGCCCATGTGGAAGCCACAGCTCTAGTAGAGTGAGCTGTAATTCGTTCAGGAGGCTGCCGGCCGGCAGTCTCATAGGCCAAACGGATGATGCTTTTTAGCCAAAAGGAAAGAGAGGTAGCTTTCTGACCTCTCCTCTTACCAGAATAGACGACAAACAAAGAAGATGTCTGTCTGAAATCCTTTGTTGCTTCTAAATAGAATTTTAAAGCACGAACTACATCTAAGTTATGTAACAAACGTTCCTTCTTCGAAACTGGATTCGGACACAGAGAAGGAACAACTATTTCCTGGTTAATATTCCTATTGGAAACCACCTTTGGAAGAAAACCAGGCTAAGTACGTAAAACTACCTTATCTGTATGGAATACCAGATAGGGTGAAGTACACTGCAGAGCAGACAATTCAGAAACTCTTCTAGCAGAAGAAATAGCAACCAAAAACAGAACTTTCCAAGATAGTAATTTAATATCTATGGAATGCAAAGGTTCAAACGGAACCCCTTGAAGAACTGAAAGAACTAAATTTAGACTCCATGGAGGAGTCATAGGTCTGTAGACAGGCTTGATTCTAACTAATGCCTGTACAAACGCCTGTACATCTGGCACGGCTGCCAGACGTTTGTGCAACAAGACAGACAGAGCAGATATCTGTCCTTTTAGAGAACTAGCTGACAAACCTTTATCCAAACCCTCTTGGAGAAAGGAAAGTATCCTAGGAATTCTAATTTTACACCAAGAGTAACCCTTGGATTCGCACCAACAGATATATTTTTTCCATATCTTATGGTAAATTTTCCTAGTCACAGGTTTTCTGGCCTGAACCAGAGTATCTATAACCCAATCTGAAAACCCACGCTTAGATCAAGCGTTCAATTTCCAAGTAGTCAGTTGCAGAGAAACTAGATTTGGATGTTCGAATGGACCTTGTACTAGAAGATCCTGCCTCAAAGGTAGCTTCCATGGTGGAGCCGATGACATATTCACCAGGTCTGCATACCAAGTCCTGCGTGGCCACACAGGAGCTATTAGAATCACTGAGGCCTTCTCCTGTTTGATCCTGGCTATAAGCCTGGGAAGGAGAGGGAACGGTGGAAACACATAAGCTAGATTGAACGACCAAGGCGCCACCAATGCATCTACTAGTGTCGCCTTGGGATCCCTGGATCTGGACCCGTAGCGAGGAGCCTTGGAGTTCTGACGAGACGCCATCAGATCCATATCTGGAATGCCCCATAGTTGAGTTAACTGGGCAAAGACCTCCGGGTGAAGTTCCCACTCCCCCGGATGGAAAGTCTGACGACTCAAATAATCCGCCTCCCAGTTGTCTACTCCTGGGATGTGAATTGCAGATAGATGGCAGGAGTGATCCTCCGCCCATTTGATGATCTTGGATACCTCTCTCATCACCAGGGAACTCTTTGTCCCTCCCTGATGATTGATGTACGCTACAGTCGTCATGTTGTCCGACTGAAACCTTATGAACCTGGCCGTCGCTAGTTGAGGCCAAGCCAGGAGCGCATTGAATATCGCTTTCAGTTCCAAAATGTTTATCGGGAGAAGAGACTCTTCCCGAGACCATAGCCCCTGAGCTTTCAGGGAGCCCCAGACCGCACCCCAGCCTAAGAGACTGGCGTCGGTCGTGACAATGATCCACTCTGGTCTGCGGAAACTCATTCCCTGAGACAGGTGATCCTGAGCCAACCACCAGAGGAGTGAGTCTCTGGTTACTTGGTCCACTTGAATCTGGGGAGACAAGTCTGCATAATCCCCATTCCACTGTTTGAGCATGCACAGTTGCAATGGTCTTAAATGAATTTGAGTAAAAGGAACCACGTCCATTGCCGCAACCATTAGTCCTATTACCTCCATGCATTGAGCTATGGAGGGCTGAGGAAAGGACTGAAGAACTCGACAAGCATTTAGCAGCTTTAACTTTCTGACCTCTGTCAGAAAAATCTTCATTTCCACAGAGTCTATTATTGTTCCCAGAAAGGGAACCCTTGTGGACGGAGATAGGGAACTCTTTTCTATGTTCACCTTCCACCCGTGAGACCTGAGAAAGGCTAAAACAATGTCTGTATGAGCCCTTGCTTTGGAAAGGGACGACGCTTGAATTAGAATGTCGTCTAGGTAAGGTGCTACTGCAATGCCCCTCGGCCTTAGGACCGCTAGAAGGGACCCTAGCACCTTTGTGAAAATTCTGGGAGCAGTGGCTAAACCGAACGGAAGAGCCACGAACTGGTAATGTTTGTCCAGAAAGGCGAACCTCAGGAACTGATGATGATCTTTGTGGATAGGAATATGCAGGTATGCATCCTTTAGGTCCACGGTAGTCATATATTGACCCTCCTGGATCGTTGGTAAAATCGTCCGAATGGTTTCCATTTTGAATGATGGAACTCTGAGGAATTTGTTTAGAATTTTTAAATCCAGAATTGGCCTGAAAGTTCCTTCTTTTTTGGGAACTACAAACAGGTTTGAGTAAAAACTCAGACCTTGTTCCGCTGTTGGAACTGGGTGTATCACTCCCATCTTTAATAGGTCTCCTACGCAACATAAGAATGCCTGTCTCTTTATCTGGTCTAAAGATAAGCGAGACATGTGGAACCTTCCCCTTGGAGGAAGTTCCTTGAACTCTAGAAGATACCCCTGAGAGACAATTTCTAGTGCCCAGGGACCCGGGACATCTCTTGCCCAAGCCTGAGCAAAGAGAGAAAGTCTGCCCCCTACTAGATCCGGTCCCGGTCTTGGTAGCAGCAGCAGGCTTCTTGGCCTGTTTACCCTTGTTCCAGCCTTGCAATGGTTTCCATGCTGGGAAGCGTTACCCTCTTGTCTAGAGGCTGCAGAGTTAGGAGTCGGTCCGTTCCTGAAATTGTGAAAGGAACGAAAATTAGACTTATTCTTAGCCTTGAAAGGCCTATCCTGTGGGAGGGCATGGCCCTTTCCCCCAGTGATGTCTGAAATAATCTCCTTCAATTCTGACCCGAAGAGGGTCTTACCTTTGAAAGGAATATTAAGCAATTTTGTTTTGGACGACACATCCGCCGACCAAGATTTTAGCCAAAGCGCCCTGCGCGCCACTATTGCAAAACCTGAGTTTTTCGCCGCTAATTTAGCCAATTGAAAAGCGGCATCCAAAATAAAGGAATTAGCCAACTTTAGTGCGTGAATTCTGTCCATGACTTCATCATATGGAGTCTCCTTTTGGAGCGAATTTTCTAGTTCATCGAACCAAAAAGACGCCGCCATGGTGACAGGAATAATGCACAAAATTGGTTGAAGAAGGAAACCTTGCTGAACAAAAATCTTTTTAAGTAATCCTTCCAATTTTTTTATCCATAGGATCTTTGAAAGCGCAACTGTCCTCTATAGGAATAGTTGTGCGCTTAGCCAACGTTGAAACTGCCCCCTCTACCTTAGGGACCGTTTGCCATGCATCCCTTCTGGGGTCGACAATGGGGAACATTTTCTTAAATATAGGAGGGGGAACAAAAGGTACACCTGGCTTCTCCCACTCCTTAGTCACTATGTCCGCCACCCTCTTGGGTATTGGAAAAGCATCAGCGTGCACTGGGACCTCTAAGAATTTGTCCATTTTGCACAACTTCTCTGGAATCACCAAAGTATCACAATCATCAAGGGTAGCTAGCACCTCCTTAAGCAGAGCGCGGAGATGTTCTAGCTTAAATTTAAATGCCACGATATCAGTTTCTGCCTGCTGAGAAATTTTTCCTGAGTCTGAAATTTCTCCCTCAGACAGACCCTCCCTCACTGCCAACTCAGATTGACGTGAGGGCATAACAGATAAATTATCGTCAGCGCCTACTTGCTCATCCTCTGTATGTAAAACTGAGCAATCACGCTTTCTAGGAAATGCTGACAGTTTGGATAAAAGAGCTGCTAGAGAATTATCCATTACTGCTGTTAATTGCTGCATAGTAACAAGCATTGGCGCGCTAGATGTACTAGGTATCGCCTGCGCGGGTAAAGCTGGTATTGACACAGAAGGAGAGGATGATGAACTATCCCCACTACCTTCATTTAAACAATCATCTTGGGCAACATTATTAAATGTGACAGTACTGTCCTTACTTTGTTTGGACGCCATGGCACAATTCGCACATACATTTAATGGGGGAACCACCTTGGCCTCCATACACACAGAACATATGCTATCTGAAGGTACAGACATGTTAGACAGACTTAGGCAAGCTTTTAATGCAATAAAAACAATTTTAAACAAAACCGTTACTGTCTCTTTAAATAATAAAAAGGGCACACTTTATTTCTGAATGATCGAAAAACTATTAAAGAAATATCCGATCTTAATGAAATTTATACTCCAGTGTCTTAATGCTTTGAAAGTATTGCACACCAAATTTCAAGTCTCTAAACCCTTAAATGAGCAAACCGGAACTAATAATCACAATTGACCGTTTTAACACACTACAGTCCCTGCCACAGACTTTGCTGCGGCTTTTATCTTCCTTTAGGGGTTATTCACCACAGTAATAAGCCTCTCTAAGTCCTTTTCTAAGCCACTGGACCCTCTCACGTGAAGCTGCATGCACTGCCTGAAGAAAGTAACTGCGCAACTGAGGCGCGAAAATGAGGCCTCCTCCCTCTGCATTCCAGAGTGAAGGGACCTTTCTGACAAGATTAGGCGTCTAAACAACTGCCAGGCGCAAATAAACGTTCCCAAAAGTGTTTCAAAGTTTTGCAAAACACTCCAAATGTCATAAAAATATGATAAAAGTTAATCGATTTAGCCCAAAAAGTGTCAACCAGCATAGAGCCCAATTTATAAGCCTTAATTCTGTTACTGAGTCTAAGAAAATGGCTTACCTCTCCCATAAGGGAAAACTGACAGTCTTCTAGCATTACTAGGTTTTGTTAGAAAAGTGACTGATCATACCTGAAGCAGATAAGCCTGCAAACTGTTCCCCCCAACTGAAGTTCTCTGGTTTCAACAGTCCTGCGTGGGAACAGAAATGGATTTTAGTTACTGGTGCTAAAATCATACTCCTCTTAACAGAAATCTTCATCACTTTCTGTTGTAGAGTAAATAGTACAAACCGGCACTATTTTAAAATAACAAACTCTTGATAGAAGAAATAAAACTACAACAAACACCACATACTCTTTACCATCCCCGTGGAGATGCTACTTGTTCAAAGCGGTAAAGAGAATGACTGGGGGGCGGAGCCAGAGGGGGGGCTATATGGACAGCTTTTGCTGTGTGCTCTCTTTGCCATTTCCTGTAGGGAATGAGAATATCCCACAAGTAAGGATGAAGCCGTGGACCGGACACACCAATGTAGGAGAAACATAAATTATGCTTACCAGATAATTTAATTTCCTTCTGTATAAGGAGAGTCCACGGCATCATTCCTTACTGTTGGGAAATACTAAACCTGGCCACCAGGAGGAGGCAAAGACACCCCAGCCAAAGGCGTAAATACCTCTCCCCCATCCCCAAGTCATTCTGCCAAGGGAACAAGGAACAGTAGGAGAAATATCAGGGTATAAATGGTGCCAGAAGAAAAATATAAATTAGAGGGCCGCCAATCGGAGAACACAGGCGGGGGCCATGAACTCTCCTTATACAGAAGGAAATTAAATTATCTGGTAATCATAATTTATGTTTTTCTTTTTAATATAAGGAGAGTCCACGGCATCATTCCTTACTGTTGGGAAACTTATAACGGAATGATAACGGGGGGGACAAAAAGAGAGGTGGACCCTAATTTGAGGGCACCAATGACAAGCAAAACCTTTCTCCTGAAAGCTGCTTCAGACGAAGCGAAAACATCAAACATGTAAAATTTAGAACAAGTATGTATGTAAGGAGGACCAGGTAGCCGCCTTACAAATCTGATCCATAGAGGCTTCGTTCTTAATAGCCCAAAACGAAGCCACTGCTCTAGTAGAATAAGCTGTAATCCTGTAAGAAGGTTTATGTCCCGCTGTCTCATAAGCTAAGCGGATAACACTCCTTAACCAAAAAGATAAGGAAGTCGAAGAGACCTTCTGACCCTTACGCTTTACGGAATAGACAACAAATAAGGAAGAAGTTTGTCTAAAATCCTAAGTAGCCTGAAGATAGAACTTCAAGGAGCAAACCACGTCCAAATTATGAAGTAGACGTTCCTTCGAAGAAGGATTGGGACACAAGGAAGGAACCACAATCTCTTGATTGATTTTGCAGTGTGACATGACCTTAGGAAGAAACCCTAACTTAGTACGTAGGACAGCCTTATCAGAATGGAACACCAGATAAGGAGGCTCACATTGCAAGGCAGCAATCTCAGATACTCTGTACACAGAAGTAATAGCCAGTAGAAAAAGAACCTTCCAGGACAACAATTTAATGTCAATTTCATGCATAGGCTCAAACGGAGCCTGTTGCAAAACTTTAAGAACAAGATTTAGACTCCAAGGAGGAGCCTTAGATCTAAACACAGGTCTGATCCTAGTCAGAGCCTTAAAGGACTGTACAACTGGAAGCTCCAAGAGCCTCTTGTGCAGTAACACAGACAGGGCTGAAATCTGTCCCGTCAGGGAACTGGCAGAAAGGCCCTTCTCCAGTCCATCCTGGAGAAATGACAGGATCCTGGCAACCTTAACTTTATGCCAGGAAAATCCACGCTCTTCACACTTTATGATAGATATGACGGGTAACCAGCTTACGAGCTTGAATAAGAGTATCAATAACTCTGTCAGCAAAACCTCTCTTGGCTAGAACTAAGCGTTCAATCTCCACGCAGTCAGCCTCAGAGAATCTAGCTTTTGATGAACAAAAGGACATTGTTCCAGTAGATCCCTGTGACAAGTTAACTTCCACAGAGAAGATGATGACATCCCCACCAGATCTGCGAACTACATCCTTCGCGGCCACGATGGAGCAATCAGTATTACTGCTGCCCGCTCCTGCTTGATGCGAGCCACTATACGAGGAAGGAGTGGTAATGGCAGGAAAAGGTAAATTAGACTGAACGTCCAAGGCACTGCCAATGCATCTATTAGTTCTGCCTGAGGATCCCTGGACCTCGACCCATATCTGGGTAGCTTGGTATTGAGACGGGACGCCATGAGATCCATCTCTTGCGTCCCCCACCTGTTGCATATCTCCGCAAACACTTCAGGATGGAGAGACCATTTCCCCGGATGAAAGGATTGTCTGCTGAGAAAATCCGCTTCCCTGTTGTCCACACCTGAAATGTGGATGGCTGACAGCGAACAGCTGTGGGCCTCTGCCCACTCCAGAATCAGAGATACTTCCCTCATTGCTAGGGAGCTTCTCATTTCTCCCTGGTGGTTGATGTAAACCACCAAGGTTATATTGTCTGATTGGAATCTGATAAACTGGGACGAACCCAGATGGGTAAAAAGGACAAATTAGGAGCGCCAAGGGCTTAAGGTTACTAATCAACATGTGGGTAGAACCTTAATTTACAAAGGGGATCTCATAAAAAGTAAAAATAAATACAACCAATTAACAGAAAAGTTAAAAACAGAATTTATGTTTACCTGATAAATTACTTTCTCCAACGGTGTGTCCGGTCCACGGCGTCATCCTTACTTGTGGGATATTCTCTTCCCCAACAGGAAATGGCAAAGAGCCCAGCAAAGCTGGTCACATGATCCCTCCTAGGCTCCGCCTACCCCAGTCATTCGACCGACGTTAAGGAGGAATATTTGCATAGGAGAAACCATATGGTACCGTGGTGACTGTAGTTAAAGAAAATAAATTATCAGACCTGATTAAAAAAACCAGGGCGGGCCGTGGACCGGACACACCGTTGGAGAAAGTAATTTATCAGGTAAACATAAATTCTGTTTTCTCCAACATAGGTGTGTCCGGTCCACGGCGTCATCCTTACTTCTGGGAACCAATACCAAAGCTTTAGGACACGGATGAAGGGAGGGAGCAAATCAGGTCACCTAAATGGAAGGCACCACGGCTTGCAAAACCTTTCTCCCAAAAATAGCCTCAGAAGAAGCAAAAGTATCAAACTTGTAAAATTTGGTAAAAGTGTGCAGTGAAGACCAAGTCGCTGCCCTACATATCTGATCAACAGAAGCCTCGTTCTTGAAGGCCCATGTGGAAGCCACAGCCCTAGTGGAATGAGCCGTGATTCTTTCGGAAGGCTGCCGTCCGGCAGTCTCGTAAGCCAATCTGATGATGCTTTTAATCCAAAAAGAGAGAGAGGTAGAAGTTGCTTTTTGACCTCTCCTTTTACCGGAATAAACAACAAACAAGGAAGATGTTTGTCTAAAATCCTTTGTAGCATCTAAATAGAATTTTAGAGCGCGAACAACATCCAAATTGTGCAACAAACGTTCCTTCTTTGAAACTGGTTTCGGACACAGAGAAGGTACGATAATCTCCTGGTTAATGTTTTTGTTAGAAACAACTTTTGGAAGAAAACCAGGTTTAGTACGTAAAACCACCTTATCTGCATGGAACACCAGATAAGGAGGAGAACACTGCAGAGCAGATAATTCTGAAACTCTTCTAGCAGAAGAAATTGCAACTAAAAACAAAACTTTCCAAGATAATAACTTAATATCAACGGAATGTAAGGGTTCAAACGGAACCCCCTGAAGAACTGAAAGAACTAAGTTGAGACTCCAAGGAGGAGTCAAAGGTTTGTAAACAGGCTTAATTCTAACCAGAGCCTGAACAAAGGCTTGAACATCTGGCACAGCTGCCAGCTTTTTGTGAAGTAACACAGACAAGGCAGAAATCTGTCCCTTCAGGGAACTAGCAGATAATCCTTTTTCCAATCCTTCTTGAAGGAAGGATAGAATCTTAGGAATCTTAACCTTGTCCCAAGGGAATCCTTTAGATTCACACCAACAGATATATATTTTCCAAATTTTGTGGTAAATCTTTCTAGTTACAGGCTTTCTGGCCTGAACAAGAGTATCGATAACAGAATCTGAGAACCCTCGCTTCGATAAGATCAAGCGTTCAATCTCCAAGCAGTCAGCTGGAGTGAAACCAGATTCGGATGTTCGAACGGACCCTGAACAAGAAGGTCTCGTCTCAAAGGTAGCTTCCAAGGTGGAGCCGATGACATATTCACCAGATCTGCATACCAAGTCCTGCGTGGCCACGCAGGAGCTATCAAGATCACCGACGCCCTCTCCTGATTGATCCTGGCTACCAGCCTGGGGATGAGAGGAAACGGCGGGAACACATAAGCTAGTTTGAAGGTCCAAGGTGCTACTAGTGCATCCACTAGAGCCGCCTTGGGATCCCTGGATCTGGACCCGTAGCAAGGAACTTTGAAGTTCTGACGAGAGGCCATCAGATCCATGTCTGGAATGCCCCACAGCTGAGTGACTTGGGCAAAGATTTCCGGATGGAGTTCCCACTCCCCCGGATGCAATGTCTGACGACTCAGAAAATCCGCTTCCCAATTTTCCACTCCTGGGATGTGGATAGCAGACAGGTGGCAGGAGTGAGACTCCGCCCATAGAATGATTTTGGTCACTTCTTCCATCGCTAGGGAACTCCTTGTTCCCCCCTGATGGTTGATGTACGCAACAGTTGTCATGTTGTCTGATTGAAACCGTATGAACTTGGCCCTCGCTAGCTGAGGCCAAGCCTTGAGAGCATTGAATATCGCTCTCAGTTCCAGAATATTTATCGGTAGAAGAGATTCTTCCCGAGACCAAAGACCCTGAGCTTTCAGGGATCCCCAGACCGCGCCCCAGCCCATCAGACTGGCGTCGGTCGTGACGATGACCCACTCCGGTCTGCGGAATGTCATCCCTTGTGACAGGTTGTCCAGGGACAGCCACCAACGGAGTGAATCTCTGGTCCTCTGATTTACTTGTATCTTCGGAGACAAGTCTGTATAGTCCCCATTCCACTGACTGAGCATGCACAGTTGTAATGGTCTTAGATGAATGCGCGCAAAAGGAACTATGTCCATTGCCGCTACCATCAAACCGATCACTTCCATGCACTGCGCTATGGAAGGAAGAGGAACGGAATGAAGTATCCGACAAGAGTCTAGAAGTTTTGTTTTTCTGGCCTCTGTCAGAAAAATCCTCATTTCTAAGGAGTCTATTATTGTTCCCAAGAAGGGAACCCTTGTTGACGGAGATAGAGAACTCTTTTCCACGTTCACTTTCCATCCGTGAGATCTGAGAAAGGCCAGGACAATGTCCGTGTGAGCCTTTGCTTGAGGAAGGGACGACGCTTGAATCAGAATGTCGTCCAAGTAAGGTACTACAGCAATGCCTCTTGGTCTTAGCACAGCTAGAAGGGACCCTAGTACCTTTGTGAAAATCCTTGGAGCAGTGGCTAATCCGAAAGGAAGCGCCACGAACTGGTAATGCTTGTCCAGGAATGCGAACCTTAGGAACCGATGATGTTCCTTGTGGATAGGAATATGTAGATACGGATCCTTTAAATCCACCGTGGTCATGAATTGACCTTCCTGGATGGAAGGAAGAATAGTTCGAATGGTTTCCATCTTGAACGATGGAACCTTGAGAAACTTGTTTAAGATCTTGAGATCTAAGATTGGTCTGAACGTTCCCTCTTTTTTGGGAACTATGAACAGATTGGAGTAGAACCCCATCCCTTGTTCTCTTAATGGAACAGGATGAATCACTCCCATTTTTAACAGGTCTTCTACACAATGTAAGAATGCCTGTCTTTTTATGTGGTCTGAAGACAACTGAGACCTGTGGAACCTCCCCCTTGGGGGAAGCCCCTTGAATTCCAGAAGATAACCTTGGGAGACTATTTCTAGCGCCCAAGGATCCAGAACATCTCTTGCCCAAGCCTGAGCGAAGAGAGAGAGTCTGCCCCCCACCAGATCCGGTCCCGGATCGGGGGCCAACATTTCATGCTGTCTTGGTAGCAGTGGCAGGTTTCTTGGCCTGCTTTCCCTTGTTCCAGCCTTGCATTGGTCTCCAAGCTGGCTTGGCTTGAGAAGTATTACCCTCTTGCTTAGAGGACGTAGCACTTTGTGCTGGTCCATTTCTACGAAAGGGATGAAAATTAGGTTTATTTTTTGCCTTGAAAGGCCGATCCTGAGGAAGGGCGTGGCCCTTACCCCCAGTGATATCAGAGATAATCTCTTTCAAGTCAGGGCCAAACAGCGTTTTCCCCTTGAAAGGAATGTTAAGTAGCTTGTTCTTGGAAGACGCATCAGCTGACCAAGATTTCAACCAAAGCGCTCTGCGCGCCACAATAGCAAACCCCGAATTCTTAGCCGCTAACCTAGCCAATTGCAAAGTGGCGTCTAGGGTGAAAGAATTAGCCAATTTGAGAGCATTGATTCTGTCCATAATCTCCTCATAAGGAGGAGAATCACTATCGACCGCCTTTATCAGCTCATCGAACCAGAAACATGCGGCTGTAGCTACAGGGACAATGCATGAAATTGGTTGTAGAAGGTAACCCTGCTGAACAAACATCTTTTTAAGTAAACCTTCTAATTTTTTATCCATAGGATCTTTGAAAGCACAACTATCCTCTATGGGTATAGTGGTGCGTTTGTTTAAAGTGGAAACCGCTCCCTCGACCTTGGGGACTGTCTGCCATAAGTCCTTTCTGTGGTCGACCATAGGAAACAATTTTTTAAATATGGGGGGAGGGACGAAAGGAATACCGGGCCTTTCCCATTCTTTATTAACAATGTCCGCCACCCGCTTGGGTATAGGAAAAGCTTCTGGGAGCCCCGGGACCTCTAGGAACTTGTCCATTTTACATAGTTTCTCTGGGATGACCAACTTGTCACAATCATCCAGAGTGGATAATACCTCCTTAAGCAGAATGCGGAGATGTTCCAACTTAAATTTAAACGTAATCACATCAGGTTCAGCTTGTTGAGAAATGTTCCCTGAATCAGTAATTTCTCCCTCAGACAAAACCTCCCTGGCCCCATCAGACTGGGTTAGGGGCCCTTCAGAACCATTATTATCAGCGTCGTCATGCTCTTCAGTATCTAAAACAGAGCAGTCGCGCTTACGCTGATAAGTGTTCATTTTGGCTAAAATGTTTTTGACAGAATTATCCATTACAGCCGTTAATTGTTGCATAGTAAGGAGTATTGGCGCGCTAGATGTACTAGGGGCCTCCTGAGTGGGCAAGACTCGTGTAGACGAAGGAGGGAATGATGCAGTACCATGCTTACTCCCCTCACTTGAGGAATCATCTTGGGCATCATTGTCATTGTCACATAAATCACATTTATTTAAATGAATGGAAATTCTGGCTTCCCCACATTCAGAACACAGTCTATCTGGTAGTTCAGACATGTTAAACAGGCATAAACTTGATAACAAAGTACAAAAAACGTTTTAAAATAAAACCGTTACTGTCACTTTAAATTTTAAACTGAACACACTTTATTACTGTAATTGCGAAAAAACATGAAGGAATTGTTCAAAATTCACCAAATTTTCACCACAGTGTCTTAAAGCCTTAAAAGTATTGCACACCAAATTTGGAAGCTTTAACCCTTAAAATAACGGAACCGGAGCCGTTTTTAACTTTAACCCCTTTACAGTCCCTGGTATCTGCTTTGCTGAGACCCAACCAAGCCCAAAGGGGAATACGATACCAAATGACGCCTTCAGAAAGTCTTTTCTAAGTATCAGAGCTCCTCTCACATGCGACTGCATGTCATGCCTCTCAAAAACAAGTGCGCAACACCGGCGCGAAAATGAGGCTCTGCCTATGATTTGGGAAAGCCCCTAAAGAATAAGGTGTCTAAAACAGTGCCTGCCGATATTATTATATCAAAATACCCAGAATAAATGATTCCTCAAGGCTAAATATGTGTTAATAATGAATCGATTTAGCCCAGAAAAAGTCTACAGTCTTAATAAGCCCTTGTGAAGCCCTTATTTACGATCTTAATAAACATGGCTTACCGGATCCCATAGGGAAAATGACAGCTTCCAGCATTACATCGTCTTGTTAGAATGTGTCATACCTCAAGCAGCAAGAGACTGCTCACTGTTCCCCCAACTGAAGTTAATTGCTCTCAACAGTCCTGTGTGGAACAGCCATGGATTTTAGTGACGGTTGCTAAAATCATTTTCCTCATACAAACAGAAATCTTCATCTCTTTTCTGTTTCTGAGTAAATAGTACATACCAGCACTATTTCAAAATAACAAACTCTTGATTGAATAATAAAAACTACAGTTAAACACTAAAAAACTCTAAGCCATCTCCGTGGAGATGTTGCCTGTACAACGGCAAAGAGAATGACTGGGGTAGGCGGAGCCTAGGAGGGATCATGTGACCAGCTTTGCTGGGCTCTTTGCCATTTCCTGTTGGGGAAGAGAATATCCCACAAGTAAGGATGACGCCGTGGACCGGACACACCTATGTTGGAGAAACAAAGATTTATTTATGACCAATCTGACCACACATGGGCAGAATATGAATGCATATAAAAATAAAACAATAGAACATACAAAGTGTATACACCTAACTGCAAAGTGCACAGTGAGAGTGCAAAATTAGTGACACAGTAAAAGGTGACAAATTGTCACATGTGGTACAAAAAATGATAATACCCGGGTATCAACAATAAAATCTGTACATATAAATGAGCGCCCCTCCTGAGGCGAAGTGAGAGAGTGGAAAATGGTGATGAATAGTCCAAAAAATCCAAATGTGACAAGGAGTAAAGTCCTGAATGGTGCCCTCCTGTATGGGTGGGTCTCATAGGAACAGTGAGCCTAAACGTGCCCAACCTGTGAAGAATAAATGGGAAACATGCAAAAAACAACTACTTATAAATGAGTCTATTGAAAACAGACTCACCAGGGTAGAATACAAGCCTCCTTATGTTAAGTCTACACGTTTCAGCCCGTAATGGGGCCTTTCTCAAGACATCTGTGTCACTAATTTTGCACTCTCACTGTGCACTTTGCAGTTAGGTGTATACACTTTGTATGTTCTATTGTTTTATTTTTATATGCATTCATATTCTGCCCATGTGTGGTCAGATTGGTCATAATTAAATCTTTGTTTTAACTTTTCTGTTAATTGGTTGTATTTATTTTTACTTTTTATGAGATTCCCTTTGTAAATTAACGTTCTACCACATCTTGATTAGTAACCTTAAGCCCTTGGCGATCCTAATTTCTCCTTTTTCTCCTTTGTCTTCTTGGGCTTTTTTGTTAGGAAGCCCCCCTTTAGTGAGCGTGGTTACTATATCCAGGAGCAGTCATTTACATTGTTTCATTATGAACCCAGAAGGGGCCAAAGCCTTCAGAGCATTGAAGATTGCCCTAAGTTCCAGAATGTTGATCAGGAGGGAGCATTCCTCCCGAGTCCACAGGCCCTGTGCCTTCTTGGCACTCCAAACAGTTCCCCATCCTGATAGACTTGCGTCCATAGTCACAATCTCCCAGGATTGTCTTAAGAAAAATGTCCCTCGGGACAGATGATCTGGACAGAGCCACCAAGAGAGCGATTCTCTCGACCGGTTGTCCAGAGAAATCTGTTGAGACAGATCCGAATGATCACCGTTCAACTGCCTCAGCATGCACAGATGCGACAGTCCGAGCCGGAACCTGGCAAAGGAAATGATGTCCATGCTGGACACCATGAGACCACAAGCCTCCATAAACTGAGCCACAGAGGGCCTTAAGGAGGTCCGGAGGGCAAGACATGCCAAAGCTAGCTTGCAACGCTTCTGGTCTGTTAAAAATATCCTCATGGATATGGAGTTTATTATAGTACCCAGGAATTCCACACTAGTGCTTGGAATAAGAGAACTATTTTCTAGGTTTATCCTCTGCCCACTCCAGAATCAGAGATACTTCCCTCATTGCTAGGGAGCTTCTCATTTCTCCCTGGTGGTTGATGTAAACCACCAAGGTTATATTGTCTGATTGGAATCTGATAAACTGGGACGAACCCAGAAGGGTAAAAAGGACAAATTAGGAGCGCCAAGGGCTTAAGGTTACTAATCAACATGTGGGTAGAACCTTAATTTACAAAGGGGATCTCATAAAAAGTAAAAATAAATACAACCAATTAACAGAAAAGTTAAAACAAAGATTTAATTCAACTGCCTCAGCATGCACAGATGCAACAGTCCGAGCCGGAACCTGGCAAAGGAAATGATGTCCATGCTGGACACCATGAGACCACAAGCCTCCATACACTGAGCCACAGAGGGCCTTAAGGAGGTCCGGAGGGCAAGACATGCCAAAGCTAGCTTGCAACGCTTCTGGTCTGTTAAAAATATCCTCATGGATATGGAGTCTATTATAGTACCCAGGAATTCCACACTGGTGCTTGGAATAAGAGAACTATTTTCTAGGTTTATCTTCCATCCATGAGATCGAAGAAGAGAGAGAAGAGGTTCCTAATGTCCCTCCGCCAGACGAAAAACATAATTTATGTAAGAACTTACCTGATAAATTCATTTCTTTCATATTAGCAAGAGTCCATGAGCTAGTGACATATGGGATATACATTCCTACCAGGAGGGGCAAAGTTTCCCAAACCTTAAAATGCCTATAAATACACCCCTCATCACACCCACAATTCAGTTTAACGAATAGCCAAGAAGTGGGGTGATAAGAAAGGAGCGAAAGCATCAAAAAATAAGGAATTGGAATAATTGTGCTTTATACAAAAAAATCATAACCACCACAAAAAGGGTGGGCCTCATGGACTCTTGCTAATATGAAAGAAATGAATTTATCAAGTAAGTTCTTACATAAATTATGTTTTCTTTCATGTAATTAGCAAGAGTCCATGAGCTAGTGACGTATGGGATAGCAGATACCCAAGATGTGGAACTTCCACGCAAGAGTCACTAGAGAGGGAGGGATAAAATAAAGCCAGCCAATTCCGCTGAAAAAATAATCCACAACCCAAATCAAAAGTTTTAATCTTATAATGAAAAAAACTGAAATTATAAGCAAACGAATCAAACAGAAACAACTGCCTGAAGTACTTTTCTACCAAAAACTGCTTCAGAAGAAGAAAACACATCAAAATGGCAGAATTTAGTAAAAGTATGCAAAGAAGACCAAGTCATTGCTTTGCAAATGTGATCAACAGAAGCTTCATTCTTAAAAAGCCCAGGAAGTAGAAACTTACCTAGTAGAATGAGCCGTAATCCTCTGAGGCGGGAATCCACCCGACTCCAAATAAGCATGATGAATCAAAAGTTTAAAAAAGATGCCAAATAAATGGCAGAAGCCTTTTGATCTTCCTAAAACCAGAAAAGATAACAAATAGACTAGAAGTCTGTCTGAAATGTGAATAGCTTCAACATAGGATTTCAAAACTCTTACCATATCCAAAGAATGAAAGAATCTTGCCAAAGAAGTCTTAGGAAAACAATAATTCCTCCCTAATGTAGTTAGAATTTACAACTTTAGGTAAGAATTGAAATGAGGACAGCAAAAAGCACCTTACCCTGATGAAAAAATCAGAAAAAGGAGATTCACAAGAAAAAACAGATAATTCAAAAACTGTTCTAGCTGAAGAGATGTCCAAAAAGAACAATACTTTCCATGAAAGTAATTAATGTCCAGAGCAAGCATATGCTCAAATAGAAGAGCCTGAAAAGCCTTCAGAACCAAATTAAAACTCCAAGGAGGAGAAATTGGCTTAATGACGGGTTTGATACGAATCAAAGCCTGAACAAAATGATGAATATCAGGAAGCAACACTGCCTTATTCTGATGAAAAATCAGAAAAGGAAATTCACAAGAAAGAGCAGATAACTCAGAAACTCTTCTAGCAGAAGAAATAGCCAAAAGGAACAATACTTTCCAAGAAAGTAATTTAATGTTCAGAGAATGCATAGGTTCAAATGGAGGAGCCTGTAAAGACCTCAGCACCAAATTGAGACTCCAAAGAGGAGAGATTAACTTAATGACAGGCTTGATACAAACCAAAGTCTGTACAAAACAATGAATATCAGGATGATTAGCAATCTTTCTGTGAAAAAAGAACAGAAAGAGTAGAAATTTGTCCTATCAAGGAACTGAAAACAAAACCTTATCCAAACCAACCTGAAGAAATTATAAAATTCTAGGAATTCTAAAAGAATGCCAAGAAAATTGAGAAAAACACTAAGAAATGTAGGTCTTCCAAACTCGATAATAAATCTTTCTAGAGACAGATTTACGAGCCTGAAACATAGTATTAATCAATGAGTCAGAGAAACCTCTATGACTAAAAATCAAGAGTTCAATCTCCATCCCTTCAAATTTAAAGATTTGAGATCCTGATGGAAAAATGGGCCTTGAGAAAGAAGGTCTGTTCTTAACGGAAGAGTCCAAGGTTGGCAACTGGCCATCCAAATGAGATCCGCATACCAAAACCTGAGAGGCCATGCTGGAGCCACCAGCAGTAAAAACAAACACTCCATTAGAATTTTGGAAATCACTTTTGGAAGAAGAACTAGAGGCGAAAGGATATAGACAAAATGATAATTCCAAGGAAATATCAATGCATACACTACTTCCGCCTGATGATCCCCAGACCTGAATAGGCCCCTGGGAAGTTCTTTATTCAGATGAGATGCCAACAGATCTATTTCTGGAAACCCTTACATCTGAAAAATTGAAAAACATATCTGGGTAAGAGAGACCATTCTCCCGGAAGTAAAGCTTGATTAACAGAGATAATCCGCTTCACAAATGTCTATACCTGGGAAAAAGACCACACAATTTAGATAGGAGCTGGATTTAACCGAAGCAAATATCTGAGATACTTTTGTCCCAGCCTAAGGACTGATAGTCCCACCCTGATGATTGACATATACCACAGTTGTGACATTGTCTGAAAAACAATAAACGTCTCTTCTTCAAAAGAAACTAACTGAAGAACTCTGAGAATGCACGGAGTTCTAAAATATCAAATGGTAATCTCGCCTCCTGAGATTTCCAAACCCCTTGTGCTGACAGAGATCCTCAGACAACCTCACAACCAAAAAGACTCACATCTGTAGAGATCACGGTCCAGGTTGAAAGAAACGAAGAGACCTGTAAAACTAAATGAAGGTGAACTTAACTATCAAATCAAGATAGTTAAACATTAGGATCTGAAGATTTAAAATGTGAAATCCTAGAATCCCTGCACCATTATTCAGCATAAAAAACTGGAAAGGTTTTCCATGAAAATGAGCATAGGGAATTGAATCCAACGCTGCAGCCATAAAACCTAAAACTTCCATGCATATATAGCAACTGAAGGAAATAATAGAGACTGAAGGTACCGACAGACAGAACCCAATAAAATTGTCACTTGTCTGTTTAGAGACAAAGACAGTGACCCAAACTATCTGGAAACCTAAAAAAGGTGACCCTTGTGTGAGGAATCAAGAGCTTTTGAAAAAAAAGATCCTCTAACTATGTCCTGAAAGAACAAAGTTGAATCATATGAGATTCCGCAGCCTCAGAAAATAATCTGAATGAAAACAGAAAATGAAGATATGCATTTATTGTATCTAATGAAAACAAATAATGCCATCACTGACCAACAAAAGGCAGAATAGTTTTGAATAAAACCCCAAAACCCAGTTCCTAAAAATGGAACTGGAAGAAATACCCCAGAAGATTCCAGGACTGAGCAGCGCTTGAACCCCAACGCTTCAACATTATCCCAAAATATATAGGACCGAAACACACTTAACGAAAGTGTTAGCCTTACTGGAATAGCTGGAATATCATAGAGAAAAAAAGACTTCTCACAGACGGTTTTACTCTGAACTTAATTCTGTACCCAAAATCAAAGAAATTTGCAAAACAAAAAATTTCAAAAAAAATCTTAACCTGCCCCTTACCAGCCAAACTGGAATACGGCACATACATTGCAATTTTAGGGAGCTGAGTTTGAACTAAAAGATTTCCAATACTTGGGAATTTGTTCCTTAAAAAGAACAACCAAACTAATATAAAGCTTAAAGTTTTAGTCTTAGAACTCAATCTTGAAGCCCAGAGTAACAGTTAAGAATTGAATCCAATTATAAACCAAATAATTGATTATTTTAGAAAAAAAGAAATATGGATTTTTAGAAATCACAAAATTCTTCTAGCTAAAACTGCTAAAGACATAGATTAAACCTCATTTGCAGAAATATTCAATAAAATGAAGACACAAATTAAATTATTAGCATGATAACCCAGTTAAAGGACCAGTCAACACACTGAACTTGCATAACAAATGCAAAACAACAAGACAAATGCAACAGCACCTAGTCTAGTACATTTTGTCCCTTTTAACAATGCTAAAATAAATCATAATCTGATACTTGATCTTAAAGTAAACAGAAAAATGAAGCAATTGCAACATCATTCAAATAAATCTCAGGTCCAAGAAAAGAACCTGAAAATAAATAATTTTCCTTAAATAAGATACAACCATCTAAAGGAAAATAAATACTATTTTGCTATATAAACAATAGCATAATTAGCAGGAGTAGAGATAGCCCCATTAAATTGGAGAACCCTCAAAATTGAAATTAACTGCCGGCAAAGAATATAGTTTAAAACCTTTGAAGAAGGAAAAAAAAAGAAAATTCTCGGCCTATTCCATTCCCTAGTATGAGGAACTGGAAAAAAAACCTCTGAAAACACAGAAGAATAAATAAGCAGAAATAATGTTAGCTAGTCTTGAAAAAGAACTAGTTACCTTAATATCTAAAATAATCAACACCTTTTCAACAAAGAACAAATGTACTTTAATAAAAAAATAAAAAAGTAGATTTGTTAGTGTCAATATCTGATGAAGAAAATTCTGAATGAGAAAAAACATCATCAGAGAAGGATAAATCAGTATGATGTTGGTCATTTGAAACTTCAATAATTAAAAAAGAAGTTTGAAAAAGACCTAAACATTTTATTAGAAGGCACGATGTCAGACAAAGCCTTTAAAATAGAATCAGAAAAATATTCTTATAAATCTTCTAAGTATTTCTTGTACATAAGAAAAAAAGAATAGCAATATATAAAGCATAAATACTAATGGATTCTGCATGTAAAAGTTTATCATGATAACTTATTACAAACCATAGCTAAAGATAAACATTCATAACATTTAAAATAAATGAACTTAGGTTTGGTAGGACTGAACTCAGTTAACAGGAATCCCTTAGAACGTTTTGAAACAGGAACAGTGAAATCTTGCAATATGTAATAGAAAAAAACAATATTTAAAGCAAAATTATCAAATTCCTTAAATGACAGTTTCAGGAATGGGAAAAGAATGCAAAATAATAAGCTTCTAGAAACCAGAAGCAATAAAAAAGTGAGGTTTAAATAATGTGAGGAAAAAAAGTGGAACAAAAAATACACCCAAATTTTTTGGCGCCAAATATGACGCCCACATTATTGGCGCTAAATACAACGCCCATATTTTTGGCGCCAAGTATGACGCCACATCCTCTGACGCCGGAACCGACGCCCACATTTTTTGGCGCAAAAAAATGTCTGAATACACATGCGTCAAAAACGACGTTAACAGAATACAACTTCCGGCGTCAACTACGGCGCCGGAAATGACGAAATTTTTGCGCCAAAAAAGTCTGCGCCAAAAAAGTATGCAATAAAAAGAAACATTTTCTGCCCCCGCGGGCCTAACAGCACACAGGGAAAAATGATCAATTGAAAATTTTCAAGGTAAAGAAAAATAAATTTAATTAAAATGCATTATCCCAAATAATGAAACTGACAGTCTGAATTTTAAAGGAATACTGATTATCCTGAATCATGGCAAATATAAGTTTAAAGACATATATTTAGAACTTTACATATAAAGTGCCCAACCATAGCTTAGAGTGTCACAAAAAATAAGACTTACTTACCCCAGGACACTCATCTACATATAGTAGATAGCCAAACCAGTACTGAAACGAGAATCAGTAGAGGTAATGGTATATAAGAGTATATCGTCGATCTGAAAAGGGAGGTAAGAGATGAATCTCTACGACCGATAACAGAGAACCTATGAAATAGATCCCCTAGAGGTAGACCATTGTATTCAAATAGGCAATACTCTCTTCACATCCCTCTGACATTCGCTGCACTCTGAGAGGAAAACCGGGCTTCAACCTGTTGCGAAGCGCATATCAACGTAGAATCTAGCACAAACTTACTTCACCACCTCCACGGGAGGCAAAGTTTGTAAAACTGAATTGTGGGTGTGGTGAGGGGTGTATTTATAGGCATTTTAAGGTTTGGGAAACTTTGCCCCTCCTGGTAGGAATGTATATCCCATACGTCACTAGCTCATGGACTCTTGCTAATTACATGAAAGAAATATGGTGCTTGTACCAGAATATCGTCCAAGTAGGGCACTACTGCTATACCCAGTGTTCTGGCAATGGCTAGACCAAACGGAAGTGCAAGGAACTGGAAGTGCTGGTCCAGGAACGTAAACCTTAGGAACCGGAAGTGATCCTTGTGGATTAGAACGTGAAGGTAAAAATCCTTCAGATCTATAGTGGTCATGAACTGTCCTTCCTGAACTAAGGGAAGGAAGGACCTTATGGTCTCCATCTTGAATGAGGGGACATTTAAAAATTTGTTTAAGCACTTTAGGTCCAGAATCGTGCGGAAAGTTCCCCTCCTTTGGGACCACAAAAAGGTTTGAATAGTATCCCAAATCTCTTTCTACTATAGGTACAGAGTGAATGACCCCATAGGAGGACAGATCCCGCACGCACCTCAGAAAGGCTTCCCTCTTTTCTGGTAGAGGGTGGATGAGACTTGTAATCTATCTTGTATCCCTGAGCTATGTCCTCCAGGACCCATGGATCCTGCACGTCCCTGAACCAAGTGCCTGAAAATAGCAACAGTCTACCCCCTACATGATCCAGCCAGCGCCAGATTGAGGGCCGCCCCTTCATGACATGTCTCGGTGGGCTTCTTGCTCTGTTTGGACTTATTCCAGAAGTGAGCCGGCTTTCAAGTGCTCTTGGTTTGCTCTAGCTTAGCGGAAGGTTGCTGACATTTGGATTTATCAGAACGAAAGGAATAAAAATTAGACACTTGTCCCTTTGACTTATTTTTTATCTTGCGGTAGGAAGGCACCCTTGCCCCCTGTAACCATGGAGATAATAAAGTCAAGGAATGGACCAAATAAAATCTTTCCCTTAAAGGGGATGGAAAGAAGTCTAGACTTAGAAGTCATATCCGCAGACCAGGACTTCAGCCAGAGTGCCCAACGGGCCTGAACCGAAATGCCAGAAGCCTTAGCATTTAGGCAAATAATCTGCATGTTTGCATCACAGATAAAATAATTAGCAATTCTCAAGGCTTTAATTCTTTCCTGGATAACATTGAGGGGACCCTCCACCTCGATTAATTCCGATAAGGAGTCGCACCAGTAGGTAGCTGCTCCAGCAAATGCGGCAATGGCCGCTGCCGGTTTAAATAAATATCCGTATGTTGAAACATCTTTCGTAGAAGAGTTTCCATCTTCTTATCCATAGGCTCTCTGAACAACGAGCTATCCTCCAGCGGGATAGTAGTACGCTTGGCAAGTGTGGAGATAGCGCCATCCACCTCTCCCTGCATCTCCAGACTCTTTCGTCAATTAACTTTCGTCAATGCTCTCATTGAGAGGCTGACAAGACTACTTAAAACTCCAATCCCATATCGAAGGACAGATACCCCTCCTAAGGAACTACTATGAAGTCTTCTGACATTTCTCTGCCATCCTCCTGTGACGAAAGGCAAAGAATTACTGGGGGATGGGGGGAAGTGGGAGAGGTATTTTACCCTTTGGCTGAGGTGTCTGCCTCCTCCTGGTGGCCAGGTTCAGTATTTCCCAACAGTAAGGAATGATGCCGTGGACTCTCCTTATATTAAGAAGGAAATGGTATGTTCTTATCTGAATCATGAAGGAAAATGTTTTTGTGTGTGTTGTCCCTTTAAGCAGATGATTTAAGCAAATTTGTAGTTGATTCAAATACTGAGTAAATAAGAAGAAAATATATTTTCAGACAATTACAGGGGTTGGTTATCTTATAAAAGGCCGAGTTTTTTTCTTTTGTTTTTTTTAGTTTGCATTTGTAGAGTTGACAATAAAACAGCCAGATAACATGAAAGCAGTAGGGAATAAAACTGAACAAATAAAAAGCTTATCTGTGTTCCAACATGACTACAAAGATTTTTTTGCAATAGCACAGATTAATTATTTGCTTTGGATGAGTTTTCAGCAACAGAAAAAAATACAGCACAGATATTTGTTTTGAAAACAAAGGAACTTATATATTTGTTTTATCTACCTAAAAAGCACGTCGCTTTTGAAAAACAAATCTCTACAGCATAGCAGGATAGCAAGTGTGTTCACATAGAATGTGTGCCTTCAAGTATAAAATGACAGATTGCCTGACCCAAACTAAATAAAGAAAACAAAATTTATGCTTACCTGATAAATTTCTCTCTTTTGCGATGTACCGAGTCCACGGATTCATCCTAACTTCTGGGATATTATCCTTCCTGACAGGAAGTAGCAAAGAGAGCACCACAGCAGAGCTGTCTATATAGCTCCCCCCTTAACTCCACCACCCAGTCATTCGACCAAAAGCCAAGGAAGAAAAGGAGAAACTATAAGGTGCAGAGGTGACTGAAGTTTACATATAAAAATACTATCTGTCTTCAATAGACAGGGCGGGCCGTGGACTCGGTACATCGCAAAAGAAAGAAATTTATCAAGTAAGAATACATTTTGTTTTCTTTTGCATGATGTACAGAGTCCACGGATTCATCCTAACTTGTGGGATACCAATACCAAAGCTTTAGGACACGGATGAAGGGAGGGACAAGACAGGAACCTAAACGGAAGGCACCACTGCTTGCAAAACCTTTCTCCCAAAAATAGCCTCCGAAGAAGCAAAAGTATCAAATTTATAAAATTTGGAAAAGGTATGAAGCGACGACCAAGTCGCAGCCTTACAAATCTGTTCAACAGAAGCATCATTTTTAAAAGCCCATGTGGAAGCTACCGCTCTACTAGTATGAGCTGTAATCCTTTCAGGAGGCTGCTGTCCAGCAGTCTCATAAGCCAAACGGATGATGCTTTTCAGCCAAAAGGAAAGAGAAGTCGCCGTAGCCTTTTGACCCCTACGCTTTCCAGAATAGACAACAAACAAAGAAGATGTTTGACGAAAATCTTTGGTTGCCTGCAAATAAAATTTCAAAGCACGAACCACATCCAAGTTGTGCAACAGACGTTCCTTCTTACAAGAAGGATTAGGACACAGAGAAGGAACAACAATTTCTTGATTGATATTCCTGTTAGTAACAACCTTAGGTAGGAACCCAGGCTTGGTACGCAAAACCACCTTATCAGCATGGAACACAAGATAAGGAGAGTCACATTGTAATGCAGATAGTTCAGAAACTCTTCGAGCTGAAGAGATAGCAACTATGAACAAAACTTTCCAAGATAAAATAACTAAATTTAGACTCCATGACGGAGCAATAGGTTTAAACACAGGCTTAATTCTAACTAAAGGCTGACAAAAAGCCTGAACGTCTGGAACATCTGCCAGACGCTTGTGCAACAAAATAGACAGAGCAGATATCTGTCCCTTTAGGGAACTAGCTGATAATCCTTTCTCCAATCCTTCTTGGAGAAAATACAAAATCCTAGGAATCCTGATTTTACTCCAGGAGAAGCCTTTGGATTCGCACCAAAAAAGATATTTACGCCATATCTTATGATAAATTTTCCTGATAACAGGCTTTCGAGCCTGAATCAAGGTATTTATGACTGACTCAGAGAAACCCCGCTTTGATAGAATCAAGCGTTCAATCTCCAAGCAGTCAGTTGCAGAGAAATTAGATTTGGATGCTTGAATGGACCTTGAATCAGAAGGTCCTGTCTCAATGGCAGAGACCATGGTGGAAGGGATGACATGTCCACCGGGTCTGCATACCAAGTCCTGCGTGGCCACGCAGGCGCTATCAAAATCACTGATGCTCTCTCCTGTTTGATTCTGGCAATCAGACGTGGAAGGAGAGGGAAAGGTGGAAACACATAAGCCAGGTTGAACGACCAGGGTACTGCTAGAGCATCTATCAGTACAGCCTGAGGATCCCTTGACTTGGAGCCGTAACAAGGAAGTTTGGCGTTCTGGCGAGACGCCATGAGATCCAGTTCTGGTTTGCCCCAACGATGAATCAATAGTGCAAACACCTCCGGATGGAGTTCCCACTCCCCCGGATGAAGAGTCTGTCGACTTAGAAAATCCACCTCCCAGTTCTCTACACCTGGGATATGGATAGCTGATAGATGGGATATGGATAGCTGATAGATGGATAGAGTGAATCTCTGCCCAGCAAAATATCTTTGAGACTTCCAACTTCGCTAGGGAACTCCTTGTTCCCCCTTGATGGTTGATGTAAGCCACAGTCGTGATGTTGTCCGACTGAAATCTTATGAACCTCATTGATGCTAGCTGAGGCCAAGCCTGAAGAGCATTGAATATCGCTCTTAGTTCCAGAATGTTTATCGGAAGGAGTGTCTCCTCCTGAGTCCACGATCCCTGAGCCTTCAGAGAGTTCCAGACTGCCCCCCAGCCTAGAAGGCTGGCATCTGTTGTTACAATTGTCCAATCTGGCCTGCGAAAGGTCATACCTTTGGACAGATGGACCCGAGATAGCCACCAGAGAAGAGAATCCCTGGTCTCTTGATCCAGATTTAGTAGAGGGGACAAATCTGTGTAATCCCTATTCCACTGGGTTAGCGTGCAGAGTTGCAGCGGTCTGAGATGTAGGCAGGCAAACGGCACTATGTCAATTGCCGCTACCATTAAGCCGATTACTTCCATACACTGAGCCACCGAAGGGCGAGGAGTGGAATAAAGAACACGGCAGGAATTTAGAAGTTTTGATAACCTGGTCTCTGTCAGGTAAATCCTCATTTCTACAGAATCTATTAGAGTTCCCAGAAAGGAGACTCTTGTGAGAAGGGATAAGGAACTCTTTTCTTCGTTCACTTTCCACCCATGCGACCTCAGAAATGCCAGAACTATGTCCGTATGAGACTTGTCAATTTTGAAATTTGATGCCTGTATCAGAATGTCGTCTAAATAATGGGCCACTGCTATGCCCCGCGACCTTAGGACCACCAGAAGTGACCCCAGAACCTTTGTAAAGATTCTTGGGGCTGTAGCTAACCCAAAGGGAAGAGCTACAAACTGGTCTAGGAAGGCAAACCTGAGAAACCAGTGATGATCTTTGTGTATCGGAATGTGAAGATAAGCATCCTTTAAATCCACTGCAGTCATGTATTGACCCTCCTGGATCATAGGCAGGATGGTACGAATAGTCTCCATCTTGAATGATGGGACCCTGAGAAATTTGTTTAAGATCTTGAGATCTAAGATTGGTCTGAAGGTTCCCTCTTTTTTGGGAACCACAAACAGATTTGAATAGAATCCTTGTCCCTGTTCCTCCTTTGGAACTGGGTGGATCACTCCCATAACTAGGAGGTCTTGAACACAGTGTAAAAATGCCTCTCTCTTTATCTGGTTTGCAGATAATTGTGAAAGGTGAAATCTCCCTTTTGGAGGAGAAGCTTTGAAGTCCAGAAGATATCCCTGGGATACAATTTCCAACGCCCAGGGATCCTGGACATCTCTTGACCAAGCCTGGGCGAAGAGCAAAAGTCTGCCCCCTACTAGATCCGTTACCGGATCGGGGGCCAATCCTTCATGCTGTCTTAGAGGCAGCAGCAGGCTTTTTGGCCTGCTTACCTTTGATCCAAGTCTGGTTAGGTCTCCAGACCGACTTGGACTGGGCAAAAGTTCCCTCTTGTTTTTTATTAGAGGAAGTTGATGCCGCACTCGCCTTGAAGTTTCGAAAGGCACGAAAATTAGACTGTTTGGCCCTTGATTTGGACCTATCTTGAGGAAGGGCATGACCTTTTCCTCCAGTGATATCAGAAAAGATCTCCTTCAAACCAGGCCCGAATAGGGTTTGCCCCTTGAAGGGAATATTAAGCAGCTTAGACTTTGAAGTAACGTCAGCTGACCATGATTTAAGCCATAGCGCCCTACGCGCCTGAATAGCAAAACCAGAATTCTTAGCCGTTAGTTTAGTCAAATGAACAATGGCATCAGAAACAAAAGAATTGGCTAGCTTAAGTGCTCTAAGCTTGTCAAGTATATCATCCAATGGGGTCTCTACCTGTAAAGCCTCTTCCAGAGACTCAAGCCAGAAGGCCGCAGCAGCAGTGACTGAGGCAATGCATGCAAGGGGCTGTAGAATAAAACCTTGTTGAATAAACATTTTCTTAAGGTAACCCTCGAACTTTTTATCCATTGGATCTAAGAAAGCACAACTGTCCTTGACAGGGATAGTAGTATGCTTAGCTAGTGTAGAAACTGCTCCCTCCACCTTAGGGACCGTTTGCCATAAGTCCTGTGTGGCGGCATCTATTGGAAACATTTTCTTAAAAATAGGAGGGGGAGAGAACGGCACACCTGGTCTATCCCATTCCTTAGTAATAATTTCTGTAAACCTTTTAGGTATTGGAAAAAAAACAGTGTAAACAGGTACTGCATAGTGTTTATCCAATCTACACAATTTCTCTGGCACTGCAATTGTATCACAGTCATTCAGAGCAGCTAAAACCTCCATGAGCAACATGCGGAGGTGTTCAAGCTTAAATTTAAATGTAGATATTTCAGAATCAGGTTGAATCCTCTTCCCTGAGTCAGAAAAATCACCCACAGAAAGAAGCTCTCCTTCCTCAGCTTCTGCATATTGTGAGGGGGTATCAGACATAGCTCTTAAAGCGTCAGTATGCTCTGTATTTCTTCTAACTCCAGAGCTGTCTCGCTTTCCTCGAAACCCAGGTAGTCTGGATAATACCGCTGACAGTGTATTATCCATGACTGCCGCCATGTCTTGTAAAGTAAACGCCATGGGCGCGCTAGATGTACTTGGCGCCTCTTGAGCGTGAGTCCCTTGAGCGGGATTTAAAGGTTCTGACACATGGGGCGAGTTAGTCGGCATAACTTCCCCCTCGTCAGATTCCTCTGGTGATAAATTTTTTAAAGAGAGAATATGGTCTTTATTACTTAAAGTGAAATCAGTACATTTGGTACACATTCTAAGAGGGGGTTCCACCATGGCTTCTAAACATAATGAACAAGGAGTTTCCTCTATGTCAGACATGTTTAAACAGACTAGCAATGAGACCAGCAAGCTTGGAAAACACTTTAAAGCAAGTTAACAAGCAAAAAATAAAAACGGTACTGTGCCTTTAAGAAAAATAAAAAAGGTCAGAATTTGAAAAACAGTGAAAAAAAGCAGTAAATCAAACTAAATTTTTACAGTGTGTATAATAAGCTAACAGAGCATTGCACCCACTTGCAAATGGATGATTAACCCCTTAGTTTAAAAAACAGATAAAAAAAGCGATATAGACGTTTTTTAACAGTCACAACAAACTGCCACAGCTCTGCTGTGGCCCTACCTTTCCATACAAACGACTTTGGAAAGCCTAAAAGCCCTTTAGAGAGGTCCTATAGCATTCAGGAGACTTCTTGAGGGAAGCTGGATGTCTCAGTCTGCAAAAGTTACTGTGCAATTAAGCGCTAAATTAGGCCCCTCCCACTCATGTCTAAACAGTGGGAGGCCTAAGAAAACTGTTTCTAGGCAAATTTAAGCCAGCCATGTGGAAAAAAAAACTAGGCCCCAATAAAGTTTTATCACCAAAAACAGAATTTATGTTTACCTGATAATTTTTTTTCTCCTACGGTGTATCCGGTCCACGGCTTCATCCTTATTTGTGGGATATTCTCAATCCCTACAGGAAGTGGCAAAGAGAGCACACAGCAAAGCTCTCCATATAGCTCCCCTCAGGCTCCGCCCCCCCAGTCATTCGACCGACGGTTGGGAGAAAAAGGAGAACCATAGGGTGCAGTGGTGACTGTAGTTTACAAAAAAATAAATTTAAACCTGACCAAAATGCCAGGGCGGGCCGTGGACCGGATACACCGTAGGAGAAAGAAATTTATCAGGTAAACATAAATTCTGTTTTCTCCTACATTGGTGTATCTGGTCCACGGCTTCATCCTTACTTGTGGGAACCAATACCAAAGCTTTAGGACACGGATGAAGGGAGGGAACAAGTCAGGTAACCTAAACGGAAGGCACCACTGCTTGCAAAACCGTTCTCCCAAAAATAGCCTCCGAAGAAGCAAAAGTATCGAATTTGTAAAATTTGGCAAACGTATGCAGCGAAGACCAAGTCGCTGCCTTACAAATCTGTTCAACAGAAGCCTCATTCTTGAAAGCCCATGTGGAAGCCACAGCTCTAGTAGAGTGAGCTGTAATTCGTTCAGGAGGCTGCCTTCCAGCAGTCTCATAAGCCAACCGGATGATGCTTTTTAGCCAGAAAGACAGAGGTGGCAGTCACCTTTTGACCTCTCCTCTTGCCAGAATAGACGACAAACAAGGACGATGTTTATCTGAAGTCTTTAGTTGCTTTTAGATAAAAGTTTAAAGCACGAACCACATCAAGATTGTGTAACAGACGTTCCTTGTTAGAAACTGGATTAGGACACAGAGAAGGAACAACTATTTCCTGGTTGATATTCTTATTGGAAACCACTTTTGGAAGAAAACCAGGTTTGGAACGTAAAACGACCTTAACTGTATGAAACAACAGATAGGGTGACTTACACTTCAAAGCAGACAATTCAGAAACTCTTCTAGCAGAAGAAATAGCTACTAAAAACAAAACTTTCCAAGATAGTAACTTAATATCTATGGAATGTAGAGGTTCAAACGGAACCCCTTGAAGAACTGAAAGAACTAAATTTAGACTCCATGGAGGAGCCACAGGTCTGTAGACAGGCTTGATTCTGACTAAAGCCTGTACAAATACCTGAATATCTGGCATGGCTGCCAGACGCTTGTGTAACAAAACAGACAGAGCAGATATCTGTCCTTTTAAGGAACTAGCTGATAGACCTTTCTCCAATCCTTCTTGGAGAAAAGATAGTATCCTTGGAATCCTAATCTTACTCCATGAGTAACCCTTGGATTCGCACCAGCAAAGATATTTCCGCCATATCTTATGGTAAATTTTCCTGGTGACAGGCTTTCTAGCCTGGATCAGAGTATCTATAACTGATTCCGAAAACCCACGCTTAGCTAGAATCAAGCGTTCAATCTCCAAGCAGTCAGTTGCAGAGAAACTAGGTTTGGATGTTCGAATGGACCTTGAATTAGAAGGTCCTGTCTCAAAGGCAGCTTCCATGGTGGAACCGATGACATATTCACCAGGTCTGCATACCAAGTCCTGCGTGGCCACGCAGGAGCTATCAGAATTACCGAAGCCTTCTCCTGTTTGATCCTGGCTACTAGCCGGGGGAGAAGGGGAAACGATGGAAAGACATAAGCTAGATTGAACGACCAAGGCGCAACTAAGGCATCTATCAATGTCGCCTTGGGATCCCTGGACCTGGACCCGTAACGTGGAACTTTGGAGTTCTGACGTGACGCCATCAGATCCAGATCAGGAATGCCCCATAGCTGGGTCAGCTGAGCAAAAACCTTCGGGTGGAGTTCCCACTCCCCCGGATGGAAAGTCTGACGACTCAGATAATCCGCTTCCCAGTTGTCCACTCCTGGGATGTGAATTGCTGATAGATGGCAGGAGTGATCCTCTGCCCATTTGATGATCTTGGATACCTCCCTCATCGCCAGGGAACTCTTTGTTCCCCCCTGATGATTGATGTAAGCTACAGTCGTCATGTTGTCCGACTGAAATCTGATGACTTTGGCCTCCGCTAGTTGAGACCATGTCTGGAGCGCATTGAAGATCGCTCTCAATTCCAAAATGTTTATCGGGAGAAGAGATTCTTCCCGAGACCATAGACCCTGAGCCTTCAGGGACTCCCAGACCGCGCCCCAGCCTAAGAGGCTGGCGTCGGTCGTGACAATGATCCACTCTGGTCTTCAGAAACTCATTCCCTGAGACAGGTGATCCTGAGACAACCACCAGAGGAGTGAGTCTCTGGTTTTCTGGTCCATCTGAATCTGGGGAGACAAATCTGCATAATCCCCATTCCATTGTTTGAGCATGCACGGTTGCAATGGTCTTAACTGAATTCGAGCAAAAAGAACTATGTCCATTGCCGCAACCATTAGTCCTATTACCTCCATGCACTGAGCTATGGAGGGTAGAGGAATGGATTGAAGAACTCGACAAGTGTTCAAAAGTTTCAATTTTCCTGACCTCCGTCAGAAAGATTTTAATTTCTACCGAGTCTATTATTGTTCCTAGGAAGGGAACCCTTGAGAACGGGGACAGAAAACTTTTTTCTATGTTCACCTTCCACCCGTGAGACCTTAGAAAGGCTAAAACAATGTCCGTATGAGCCCTTGCTTTGTGAAGGAATTTCTAGTGCCCAGGGGTCCGGAACATCTCTTGCCCAGGCCTGAGCAAAGAGAGAAAGTCTGCCCCCTACTAGATCCGGTCCCGGATCGGGGGCTACCCCTTCATGCTGTCTTGGTAGCAGCAGCAGGCTCATTGGCCTGTTTACCCTTGTTCCAGCCTTGCAATGGTTTCCATGATGGTTTGGGCTGGGGTGCGTTACCCTCTTGCCTAGTGGCTGTAGAGGTAGAAGCCGGTCCGTTCCTGAAATTGCGAAAGGAACGAAAATTAGACTTATTTTTAGCTTTGAAAGGTCTATCCTGTGGAAGGGCATGGCCCTTTCCCCCAGTGATATCTGAAATAATTTCTTTCAACTCTGGCCCGAATAGGGTCTTACAATTGAAAGGAATATTAAGCAATTTTGTTTTGGACGACACATCCGTCGACCACGGTTTTAGCCAAAGCGCTCTGCGCGCCACTATTGCGAAACCAGAATTTTTCGCCGCTAATTTAGCTACCTGAAAAGCGGCATCTGTAATGAAAGAATTAGCCAACTTCAGGGCGTGAATTCTATCCATGACTTCATCATAAGAAGTCTCCTTCTGGAGCGAGTTTTCTAATTCCTCAAACCAAAAAACATAATTTATGTAAGAACTTACCTGATAAATTCATTTCTTTCATATTAGCAAGAGTCCATGAGCTAGTGACGTATGGGATATACATTCCTACCAGGAGGGGCAAAGTTTCCCAAACCTCAAAATGCCTATAAATACACCCCTCACCACACCCACAAATCAGTTTAACGCATAGCCAGGAAGTGGGGTGATAAGACAAAAGTGCGAAAGCATAAAAAATAAGGAATTGGAATAATTGTGCTTTATACAAAAAAATAATAACCACCACAAAAAGGGTGGGCCTCATGGACTCTTGCTAATATGAAAGAAATGAATTTATCAGGTAAGTTCTTACATAAAGTATGTTTTCTTTCATGTAATTAGCAAGAGTCCATGAGCTAGTGACGTATGGGATAATGAATACCCAAGATGTGGATCTTCCACGCAAGAGTCACTAGAGAGGGAGGGATAAAATAAAGACAGCCAATTCCGCTGAAAATAATCCACACCCAAAATAAAGTTTAAATCTTATAATGAAAAAAACTGAAATTATAAGCAGAAGAATCAAACTGAAACAGCTGCCTGAAGAACTTTTCTACCAAAAACTGCTTCAGAAGAAGAAAACACATCAAAATGGTAGAATTTAGTAGAAGTATGCAAAGAAGACCAAGTTGCTGCTTTGCAAATCTGATCAACCGAAGCTTTATTCCTAAACGCCCAGGAAGTAGAAACTGACCTAGTAGAATGAGCTGGAATCCTTAGAGGCGGAGTTTGAGCCGACTCGACATAAGCATGATGAATTAAAGATTTCAACTAAGATGCCAAAGAAATGGCAGAGGCCTTCTGACCTTTCCTAGAACCGGAAAAGATAACAAATAGACTAGAAGTCTTTCGGAAATTCTTAGTAGCTTCAACATAATATTTCAAAGCTCTAACTACATCCAAAGAATGCAATGATCTCTCCTTAGAATTCTTAGGATTAGGACATAATGAAGGAACCACAATTTCTCTACTAATGTTGTTAGAATTCACAACCTTAGGTAAGAATTTAAAAGAAGTTCGCAACACCGCCTTATCCTGATGAAAAATCAGAAAAGGAGACTCACAAGAAAGAGCAGATAATTCAGAAACTCTTCTAGCAGAAGAGATGGCCAAAAGAAACAAAACTTTCCAAGAAAGTAATTTAATGTCCAGCAAATGCATAGGTTCAAACGGAGGAGCTTGAATAGCCCCCAGAACCAAATTCAAACTCCAAGGAGGAGAAATTGACTTAATAACAGGTTTTATATGAACCAAAGCTTGTACAAAACAATGAATAACAGGAAGACTAGTAATCTTTCTGTGAAAAAGAACAGAAAGAGCAGAGATTTGTCCTTCAAGGAACTTGCAGACAAACCTTTATCCAAACCATCCTGAAGAAACTGTAAAATTCTAGGAATTCTAAAAGAATGTCAAGAAAAATGATGAGAAAAAACACCAAGAAATGTAAACCTTCCAGACTCGATAATATATCTTCCTAGACACAGATTTACAAGCCTGTAACATAGTATTAATCAGAGAGTCAGAGAAACCTCTATGACTGAGAATCAAGCGTTCAATCTCTATACCTTCAAATTTAAGGATTTGAGATCCTGATGGAAAAAAGGACCTTGTGATAGAAGGTCTGGTCTTAACGGAAGGGTCCACGGTTGGCAAGTGGCCATCCGGACAAGATCTGCATACCAAAACCTGTGAGGCCATGCTGGAGCCACCAGCAGAACAGACGAGCACCCCTTAGAATCTTGGAAATTACTCTTGGACGAAGAACTAGAGGTGGAAAGATATAGGCAGGATGATACTTCCAAGGAAGTGACAATGCATCCACTGCCTCCGCCTGAGGATCCCTGGATCTGGACAGATACCTGGGAAGCTTCTTGTTTAGATGAAAAGCCATCAGATCTATTTCTGGAAGTCCCCACATTTGAACAATCTGAAGAAATACCTCTGGGTGAAGAGACCATTCGCCCGGATGTAACGTTTGGTGACTGAGATAATCCGCTTCCCAATTGTCTATACCTGGGATATGAACCGCAGAAATTAGACAGGAGCTGGATTCCGCCCAAACCAGAATTCGAGATACTTCTTCATAGCCAGAGGACTGTGAGTCCCTCCTTGATGATTGACATATGCCACAGTTGTGACATTATCCGTCTGAAAACAAATGAATGACTCTCTCTTTAGAAGAGGCCATGACTGAAGAGCTCTGAAAATTGCACAGAGTTCCAAAATATTGATTGGTAATCTCACCTCCTGAGATTCCCAAACCCCTAGTGCTGTCAGAGACCCCAAAACAGCTCCCCAACCTGTCAGACTTGCATCTGTTGAAATCTCAGTCCAGGTTGGAAGAACAAAAGAAGCCCCCTGAATAAAACGATGGTGGTCTGTCCACCACGTCAGAAAGTGTTGAACAATCGGTTTTAAAGATATTAATTGAGATATCTTTGTATAATCCCTGCACCACTGGTTCAGCATACAGAGCTGAAGAGGTCGCATGTGAAAACGAGCAAAGGGAACCGCGTCCAATGCAGCAGTCATAAGACCTAGAATTTCCATGCATAAGGCTACCGAAGGGAAAGATTGAGACTGAAGGTTTCGACAAGCTGAAACCAATTTCAGACGTCTCTTGTCCGTCAGAGACAGAGTCAAGGACACTGAATCTATCAGGAAACCTAAAAAAAGGTTACCCTTGTCTGAGGAATCAACAAACTGATTGGTAAATTGATCCTCCAACCATATTCTAGAAGAAACAATACTCATAAAAGACTGGAAAGGTTCTTTCTAGTGAAAATGAGCAAAGGGAATTGAATCCAATGCCGAGGCCATAAGACCTAAAACTTCTATGCAAATATAGCAACTGAAGGAAATAATAGAGACTAAAAGGTACCGACAGACGGAACCCAATAGAATTATCCCTTGTCTGATAGAGAGACAGTGACACAAACTTTCTGGAAACCTAAAAAAAGGTGACCCTTGTGTGAGGAATCAAGAGCTTTCGAAAAAAAGATCCTCTAACTATGTCCTGAAGAGCAAGTGAATCATATGAGATTCCGCATCCTCAGAAAATAATCTGAATGAAAACAGAAAAATGAAAATATGCATTTATTGTATCTAATGAAAACAAATAATGCTATCAATGACCATAAAAAGGCAAAATAGTCCAATATTGTCAATCCCCCACTTCACACAATAGAACCACCTATTTCACGGCTAAAAGGGAAAGAGACGCTTTCATGCTGCAAAACACCATACACAGAGAAAACAAGAACCAGGGCCTATTTCTGCGCCATGGTAATAGAGCTGGGAAATTCCTAGCCTCCTTGGTTAAAATTAAACAAGCTAACAGAGGAGTCCCAGCCATTAAAAGCCAGGGCCAGCTAACCAATGATAAGTCTATGATAGTGACTGGATTTACAAATTACTACACTAACTTGTATCAATCACAGCCACCTCACGACTATGCACATCAACAGTTTTGGAAAAATTTAACTCTACCCACAATCACAGAGGAACAGTTAGATAACCTCAACGCCCCGATCTCTCCTGAAGAGGTCTCCCAGACTATTAAATCTCTTGCTTTGGGAAAGACACCTGGCCCAGATGGGCTGCCCATCGAATTTTATAGGATGCTCTCTGACCAAACTACCCCGATTCTTACCACCTTATTTGGCCACTTCTTCACAGGACACACCGTCCCGCCTGCCAGCTTCTCTGCAGCTAATATCACAGTCATCCATAAAGCGGGCAAAGATCCCACACTCCCAGCATCATATAGACCCATATCTCTTTTAAACGTTGATTACAAGCTACTCACTAAGCTCTTAGCGAACCGGTTAAAACACGTACTCCCCCACGTCCTGCATCCGGACCAAACAGGCTTTACCCCCACCCGCTCCTCGGTCACAAACATTCGCAAAGTTCTTCATGCAATATCACATCATTGGCAGGCTAAGCAACAGGGAACCCTCTCATCCCTCCCGGAGGCCTTCCTGCTGTCACTTGACGCAGAGAAGGCCTTCGATCGCGTGGAGTGGTCACATCTCTTCCATTCTATGAAGGCTTTTGGTATATCAGGGCACTTCACGACTTTCCTCACTAATATATACTCCCACCCGGTGGCATACCTGTTCATAAACAATCTATATTCTCCCCCAATCCCTCTTCATAGGGGAACATGACAGGGCTGCCCTCTTTCCCCGCTGCTGTTCAACTTGGCTCTAGAGCCCCTGGCAGTGCACCTGAGAGCTATCTTCCCAGGAATACAACTTGCATCTCACAAGCTTCAAATCGCCCTCTATGCAGACGACATGTTACTTTTTGTTTCCAGCCTTCAGACACACATTCCAGCTATTCTGAATGCCATTGGGTTGTTTGGCCGGTTCTCAGGGTATAAAATACATGTTTCTAAGTCTGAAATCTTATGGTTACACCGGAGATCTGATCACGCCCCTGAGCTATACCCCTTTAGACCGGTAGAGAACTACTTAACTTACTTAGGCATACACATTTCGGCAAACCCGCAGAACTGGTATTCTCACAATATAACCCCGCTCGTCCACCAAATTAAAACAGAGCTGGCGGCATGGCAAAATTTGCCGCTATCTCTCATGGGTAGAGTCCACATTGTCAAAATAATGACCCTCCCCAAAATTCTGTATCCCATGCAAATGCTCCCATTATTACTTACACGGAGAGATGTGGCCTTCCTAAATACTACAATCAGAACCTTCCTGTGGAGGGGTGGTAAGCCACGTATTGGGGCACATAAACTCTATCTCCCTTACTCGCGTGGGGGACTGGGGTTGCCGAACTTAGTATACTACAACTGGGCCTCCCTGGCAAAACTCCCATTAGACTGGGCACTAAACACCCAGCATTTCTCTAGTACCCACTTAGAAGAAACTTCCTTGCCTCAAATATCCCCTGCTTTCCTCCCACATGCCACCCTATCAGAGCTCCCTGCGAATATAGTTACCCACCCGATGTTTAGGGATGTGCTCCTTGGGTGGAGATCTTTGACCAAAACCCTTGGGTGGGACCCCACCCACACCAAATACCTTCCTCTGACAGGTAATCCGAGATTCCACCCTGGTACACTATACCCTGTCTTCCAGACTTGGAAAGCTCTTGGTGTTGACAATCTAGATAAAATGATAGATCACTCAGCTAAGACAGTCTTGCCCTTTGACGAGTTATGCAGAAAGTTCCTAATCCCCTATACCAACAGGTTTGCCTACTTTCAGGCCAGACATTATATCAATCACATCTTACAACACTGCGCGACATTCTGGGTCACCCCTCCGCTGGCGCGCACCATAGCACAGTTTCGAGCTCATAACTACACTATATCCTCAATCTACACTGCACTCATAAACTCAAAAGCAGCCACGATGCTATCCCATCTTTTAGACAACTGGCGTAAAAAGCTACCGACGATCTCCTCTGACAAGACCATACTAGACAGCCTCACTCTTACCTGGTCAGCGACCTTGGCAGCCGACCTTAGGGAGTCCCAAATAAGGGTTATCTATCAGGACTACCTCACACCTAGTAGACTGAGTAAGTGGAGGGCAGACTTCTCAAATGTATGTGGAAAGTGCTCTTACCCTAATCCTGACTTTTTACATTATCTGTGGTACTGCCCCAAAATTCGCAGATATTGGAACCAGGTGTCCTTTTGGCTCTCCAGAATTATGCGCGCTCCCATCACGCTTACTCCCAATCAAGTGATATTCTTAGAGAAATTAGCAGTTCCAAAGCGAGATAAGAAACTCTTGATTAATATCATACTCTTGGCAAGAAAGTGCATCTTTCGTAAGTGGTTAAATGTTAACCCCCCCTCTGTTAGTTTCTTAAAGCAAATGCTACTGAAATCTCTGATGTATGAACAATGTGATACCTTGTATGATGTTGACACCAGAGTTGCTCGTTTCATTGTAAAATGGAGACTCTTTTTGGAGTCGCTAGATCTCCCTACCAAGAGGCGAGTGCTCTATCCGTTTAAAAATATGATATATATGTTGGAGGCAGTCATAAGGGGAGAGTGGAACATCTGGTAGAGGGACCACACGAGGGAGGCCTTTAGACTAAACTGAGGATGTATTGTAACCTGAGATGTAACATATTTCTTTTCATACTGGACATGTGATCTGATATGATGCATAGCAAAATTTGTTTTGTTGTTATTGTTTATTCTTGTTCTCTATTTTCAAACTAAAAAGCCCCCCATCCTAGGACAAATGTTTAGCCTAGGGTGTCACGTTTTCCAAAAAGTTAAGTTTTAAAGAAATGTATAAAGAGATTCACTAGGTATTTATGCAAAATTTGTATGTTCCATCTGGTATCTTGAGGTACGACAATCACTTATGTAATATGACACTGTATCTTGACTGTGATTTTTGTATACCTGTGAATTTAAAAAAAAATAAAAATATAAAAAAAAAAAAAAGGCAAAATAGTTTGAATAAAACTCCAAACCCGGTTCCTAAAAAAGGAACTGGAAGAAATACCCCAGAAGATTCCAGGTCTGAGCAGCGCTTGAACCCCATGGGTGCCCAGCCATGCTTCAACAGTACTCAAAATATATAGGACAGAAACACACTTAAAGAAAGTGTTAGCCTTACTGGAATAAAATCAAAGAAATTTGGACAAAACAGAACCAAATAATTTTCAAAGAAGTCTTAACCTGCCCCTTACCAGCCAAGCTGGAATACGGCACGTACATCGCAATATTAGGGAGCTGATTTCGAACCCCAATTACAAACATGTTACTTGGGAAAGAACTCAGGAATTCGTTCCTTAATAAGAACAATTAAACTAGTATAAGCTTAAAGTTTTAGTCTTAGAACTCAATCTTGAAGCCCAGAGTAACAGTTAAGAATTGAATCCAATTATAAAAACAAATAATTGATTATCTTAGAACAAAATTATTCTAGCTAAAATAGCTAAAGACATAGATTAACCCTCATTTGCGAAAATATTTAATAAAATGAAGACACAAATGGAATTATTAGCATGATAGTCCAGTTTAAAGGACCAGTCAATACAGTGGACTTGCATAATCAATAAATGCAAAACAACAAGACAAATGCAACAGCACCTAGTCTAGTAAATGTTGTCCTTTAACAATGCTAAAATAAATCATAATCTGATACTTGATCTTAAAGTAAACAGAAAAAATGAAGCAATTGCAATATCCAAATAAATCACAGGACCAAGAAAAGTACCTGAAACTAAATAATTTTCCATAAATAAGATACAACTATCTAAAGGAAAATAAATACTATTTTGCTATAGAAACAATAGCATAATTAGTAGAAGAAGAGATAGACCCAATAAATGGGAGAACCCTCCAAATTGAATTTAACTGCTGGCAAAGAATATAGTTTAAAACCTTTGAAAAAGGAATAAAAGAAAATTCTCAGCCTATTCCATTCCCTAGAATGAGGAATTGGAAAGAAAACCTCTGAAAACACAGAAGAAATAAATAGGCAGAAATAGTGTCAGCTAGTCTTAAAGAACTAGTTACCTTAATATCCAAAATAATCAACACCTTTTCAACAAAGAACAAATGTACGTTAATAATAGAAAAATAATAAAAAAGTAGATTTGTTAGTGTCAATATCTGATGAAGAAAATTTCTGAAAGAGAAAAAACATCATCAGAGAAGGATAAATCAGTATGTTGTTGGTCATTTGAAACTTCAATAATTAAAAAAGAAGTGAAAAAGACCTAAAAATTTTATTAGAAGGCACAAAGTCAGACAAAGCCTTTAAAATAGGATCAGAAAATATTTCTTATAAATCTTCTAAATATTTCTTGTACATAAAATGTAAGAATGGAAATATATAAAGCATAAACACTAATGGATTCTGCATGTAAAAGTATATCATAATACCTTATTACAAACCATAGCTAAAGATAAACATTTATAACATTTAAAATAAATGAACTTAGCTTTGGTAAAACTGAAACTCAGTTAAGCGTTTTTCCAGAAGTGGCTTCTGATTCAGGGACAATCTGAGACATCTTGCAATATGTAATAGAAAAAAACAACATATAAAGCAAAAATGATCAAATTCCTTAAATGACAGTTTCAGGAATGGGAAAAAAATGACAATAAACAAGCTTCTAGCAACCAGAAGCAATAAATAATGAGACTTAAATATTGTGGAGACAACAATGACGCTCGAATTTTTTAGCGCCAAAAAAGCCGCCCACATTATTTGGCACCTAAATGCTTTTGGCGCCAAAATGGCGCCACATCCGGTAACGCCGACATTTTTTGGCGCAAAAACGGCAAAAAAATGACGCAACTTCCGGCGACACGTATGACGCCGGAAATGTCAAAAAAAAATTTGCGCCAAGAATGACGCAATAAAATGAAGCATTTTCAGCCCCCGCGAGCCTAACAGCCCACAGGAAAAAAGTCAAATTTTAAGGTAAGAAAAAAATGATTTATTCATATGCATTAACCCAAATATGAAACTGACTGTCTGAAATAAGGAACGTTGAACATCCTGAATCAAAGCAAATAAATGTTTAAACACATATATTTAGAACTTTATATAAAAGTGCCCAACCATAGCTTAGAGTGTCACAGAAAATAAGACTTACTTACCCCAGGACACTCATCTACATGTAGTAGAAAGCCAAACCAGTACTGAAACGAGAATCAGTAGAGGTAATGGTATATATAAGAGTATATCGTCGATCTGAAAAGGGAGGTAAGAGATGAATCTCTACGACCGATAACAGAGAACCTATGAGACCCCGTAGAAGGAGATCATTGAATTCAAATAGGCAATACTCTCTTCACATCCCTCTGACATTCACTGCACGCTGAGAGGAAAACCGGGCTCCAACCTGCTGCGGAGCGCATATCAACGAAGAATCTAGCACAAACTTACTTCACCACCTCCACAGGAGGCAAAGTTTGTAAAACTGATTTGTGGGTGTGGTGAGGGGTGTATTTATAGGCATTTTGAGGTTTGGGAAACTTTGCCCCTCCTGGTAGGAATGCATATCCCATACGTCACTAGCTCATGGACTCTTGCTAATTACATGAAAGAAAGCAGTTGCAGTGGTTACAGGAATAATGCAAGAAATTGGTTGAAGAAAAAAACCTTGTTGAACAAAAATTTTCTTAAGTAAACCTTCTAATTTTTTATCCATAGGATCTTTGAAAGCGCAACTGTCTTCTATTGGTATAGTCGTGCGCTTAGCTAGCGTTGAAACTGCCCCCTCTACCTTAGGGACCGTCTGCCACGCGTCCCTTCTGGGGTCAACAATGGGGAACATTTTCTTAAATATAGGAGGGGGAACAAAGGGTATACCTGGCTTCTCCCACTCCTTAGTCACGATATCCGCCACCCTCTTAGGTATCGGAAACGCATCAGTGTGTACTGGGACCTCTAAGAATTTATCCATTTTACAAAATTTTTCTGGAACCACCAAAGGGTCACAATCATCAAGAGTAGCTAGGATCTCCTTAAGTAGGGCGCGGAGGTGTTCTAGCTTAAATTTAAATGCTATGGAATCAGGCTCTGCCTGCTGAGAAACTTTTCCTGTGTCAGAAATTTCTCCCTCAGACAGGCCTTCCCTCACCGCCAAGTCAGATTGATGTGAGGGCACTACCGATAAATTATCCTCTGCGTCTGCTTGCTCATTTTCTGTATTTAAAACTGAGCAATCACGCTTCCTAGGAAAAGCTGGCAGTTTGGATAAAAATGCTGCGAGAGAATTATCCATTACTGCTGCTAACTGTTGCATAGTAATAGCAATTGGTGCGCTAGATGTACTGGGCATCGCTTGCGCGGGCATAGCTGGTGTTGACACAGAAGGAGAGGATAGTGAACTATCCCCACTACCTTCAGCTAAAGAATCATCTTGAGCTATATCTTTAAGCGTGATTGTACGGTCCTTAAGCTGTTTGGACGCTATGGCACACTTCACACATAAATTTAATGGGGGAACCACCTTGGTCTTTGAACATACAGAACATAGGTTATCTGAAGGGTCAGACATGTTTGACACACTTAAACAGATCTTCAATGCAATAAAAATTATTTTTGACAAAACCGTTACTGTGTCTTTAAATAATAAAAGTGCACACTTTATTACTGAAACATCAAAACACCATCAAATAAACATCCGATTTTAATGAAATTTTCACCACAGTGTCTTAATGCTTTGAAAAGATTGCACACAAATTTTCAGATCAATTAACCCCTTAATGCCCAAACCGGAGCTAATAACAGCAATTAACCGGTTAAACACACTACAGTACTATGCCACAGCTTCCACTGTGGCCTTTACCTTCCTTAGGGATTATTTTATTAGGAAATAAGCCTCTCTGGAGTCTTTTCTGATGCCTCTGGACTCCCCACGTGAAGCTGCATGAACTGCCTAAGCAAAACAACTGCGCAATTGAAGCGCGAAAATGAGGCCTCCTCCCTCTCCATTCCAGAGTGGAGGGGCCTTTCTGACTAGATTAGGTGTCCAAATAAGTGCCAGGCGCAAATTAAACCCCAAAAGTGTTTTAAAGTCTGAAAAAAATACCTTAATTATAGTGAAAAACATGCTAAAAAGCAATCGATTAAGCCCACAAAAGTGTCAACCAGCATAGAGCCCTTAACATAAGCCATAATTTAATACAGAGTCTAAGAAAATGGCTTACCTATCCCAGAGCATTACTAGGTCTTGTTAGAAAAATGACTGATCATACCTGAAGCAGTTAAGCCTTCAAACTGTTCCCCCCAACTGAAGTTCTCTGGTTTCAACAGTCCTGCGTGGGAACAGCAATGGATTTTAGTTACTGGTGCTAAAATCATATTCCTCTCAGCAGAAATCTTCATCACTTTCTGCTGCAGAGTAAATAGTACAAGCCGGCACTATTTTAAAATAACAAACTCTTGATAGAAGAATAAAAAACTACAACTAAACACCACATACTCTTTACCACCCCCCGTGGAGATGCTACTAGTCAGAGCGGCAAAGAGAATGACTGGGGGGGCGGAGCCTGAGGGGAGCTATATGGACAGCTTTGCTGTGTGCTCTCTTTGCCACTTCCTGTAGGGATTGAGAATATCCCACAAGTAAGGATGAAGCCGTGGACCGGATACAACCAATGTAGGAGAAACATATATAAAAACGTTTAAACACTCCCAGCAAACGTTTTATATGACAGGAATTGAAAAATTACCTCTGACAGTAAGCATGATACCAGTCGCTATTAAATCACTGTAATCAGGCTTACCTTAAATAAATCTGGTATCAGCAGCATTTTCTAGCATTTACATTCCTCTAGAAAAAATTTAAACTGCACATACCTCATAGCAGGATAACCTGCACGCCATTCCCCAGCTGAAGTTACCTCTCTCTTCAGTTATGTGTGAGAACAGCAATGGATCTTAGTTACAACCTGCTAAGATCATTAGAGACCACAGGCAGATTCTTCTTCTATTTTCTGCCTGGGACCAAAATAGTACAACTCCGGTACCATTTAAAAATAAACTTTTGATTTGAAGAAAAAACAACTACATTTCACCACATCTCTCTTACTGCTTCCATGCTTGTCGAGAGTTGCAAGAGAATGACTGGAGGTGGCAGTTAGGGGAGGGGCTATATAGACAGCTCTGCTGTGGGTGATCCTCTTGCAACTTCCTGTTGGGAAAGAGAATATCCCCCACAAGTAATGGATGATCCGTGGACTGGATACACCTTACAAGAGAAATAGCACTCACCGGTACCATTTAAAATAAAAAAGTCTTGCTTGAAGAAAATAAAAACTATCATTTTAACACCTCTTTCACTTTACCTCTTCCTATTACTAGCATAGGCAAAGAGAATGACTGGGGGTGGAGAGAAGGGAGGAGCTATATATACAGCTCTGCTGTGGTGCTCTTTGCCACTTCCTGTTAGCAGGAGGATAATATCCCACAAGTAAGGATGAATCCATGGACTCGTCATATCTAGTAGAAGAAAGTATATTTCTATAACAGTTGTTGGTTATGCAAAACTGGGGAATGGTGAATAAAGGGATTATCTATCTTTTTAACAACAACATTTTTGGCGTTTAATATCCCTTTACGCTATCCAAAGCACAGAATATTTGCATAATTTAACAAATTGATTTAATGATTATTTGTGCAACAAACATTGAATACATTAAATATTAGATAATTGTAGCTTAATATTGGCATCATTTTTAGCCGTGTGATCAGTACAATTAGATGGCTTTAGCGCCCTCTAAATAGTCACTGGGAAGAACACACATAAGAATACAAAGGAAAACATGTTCAGTTCATCAAGCTGCATCAGAAATCTAGTATAATTCCAAGACAACTTGTCAGCACAGGTCCTGTTCAGATGCATGAGTAGATAACAGGAATTACAAGGTTGTTCATATAAACCAGAGAAAGTCTTAGAAATTCTTATCAATAAATGTTTTTCTAGTCATGTGACTTTTAATTGACTGTTGCCCAATAAGTTTCCCTTTTTTAAAAAAAATAAAGTGGTTCCCTGTATTTGTGAGTATTACCGCCCATGTTCTGAATTTCAGAACTATTAGTGAAGAAATAATTATTTACTTTGTCCAAATGCAAAAGATAAAAAGGACCCCCTATTGCTCAACCGGGATAAGAAGAACTGTCAAAGTTTATCAGAACTCTTTTACAAAACTTGTCATTAAAGTCTATGGGAATATCTGAAGATGTGTCATTTGATAAGCTTTTCAAAATGATTACAATATACCTCACTGTCTGGATTCAACAGAAAACTAAAAAAAACGATCAATAGTTTTTTTTTGTTCTTTAGTACAAAGAGGAAAGCAGTAAAACTTCTACATAGACTCTGCTAGGTTTTTTATGCCCTACAATACTGTGAATATGCACATATTTCCATATTCATGGAGACTTATTTCAGCGATGCTCAGGAAGATGAATTTAAGTTATAGTGGCAAATGCTCTGCCACTCAAACACATAGAAGAAGCATTTCTGATGTACTATTTTATACTTAAAATATAATAGGTTGTAATGTATATTAACAATATAGACAGACTAATTGTACAGTACAATATTATGCAATATCCTAATTATTTAATTTGCAGTAAAGAAGTACTCTTAACTTAGCAGTAAACACCTAGAGATTTTGATATAAAAAGTTTAGCTATGTGTAATGAAAAAACATTGCAATATACTTTATTTATTTTGCCCCCTTTTCACATAATTTAGCTCTGAACATTGAGGATGTTCTAATTCTCAAAGTTAACCCTGCTACATACCATTCCCTAATTGATTTAAGCAGATAACTGCAAAACAATGTTTTTACTAACATAATTACATTGCTATACTTGTCTTCTTGTTGGCGTGAACTAATAAAAACTGCAAAATAATACATTTATACTAATGTTATGAGTGCGGCTAGCCGTGGTGTCTGCAGACTAAATGCTGGATTGGCTCCTACAAATAAGGCAGATGGTGGGAGGAGTTTGGCTATTGAATAACAACTGCATTAAAAAGGATGTTCATTTTTAAAATGCTTAGACTTGGCTGATAGGTTATTCTATAGCAACACAGCAGTAATATCTTGTAATTACAAGGTGTTTACTGTCCCTTTAAATTGGTTGCAAACAACCCAGTTTCTAAAATATTTCCTTTGCAAATTAAGAAATCAGCAGATACCATTCCTATGGAAGAAACATGATTCTGTTAGAATGACTTTGTGATGAAAGGCAGACAGTTGTCTAGCAGGTTACACTTTGATCCCAGATGCTTGGGGACGCTATATACATATGTATAAAAATGCAATACATATTATATGTAGGAAAGGATTTTTTTTTTCACTGAAAACATAAAAAGCAGCATCAAAAACAGGTGACTTTCATCCGATTTCAAAAGTCTTGCTAGCTGGAATATATGTCATGCAAAAAGTCATTACCTTTTGACATTTGTACATTGATCTACTAACTCACAGTCTTCTCCTGAGCTGACAGGTGTCATTATATAACCATCATCACAACATGTACTTCAGAAATGACAGAACTTGGGTGGATGCCTTGTCCTAGCAAAATGAAATGGTAGTGCAGGATATGAAGTGAGCTGTCTTTCTGCATCAAAGATGGACTATGATCCATATTAGCAAGAACGGCAAAAAACAACCATGGATTCAGAGTAACTTTTCAAATATAAAATACATTAAAGCTAGACTTAACGAGCGACAGAAGGGAATTGTAATTGTGTATCACCTGCACTGTTTGGTAGTCTGAAAGATTAAAGCCTTTCACGGTAATCTCTCGGAAAACACTTGGCTCCAACACGTCTTTGGTCAGGTCACAGTGATAAATAATACCTGCAAAAAGAATTTTAGATTGCCTACTTTGAAAACATAGATCATCACAAAGTACAACAAATATGAAAGCATCATCAATGGTTATAATGAATGACTAAAAAAAAACTATGCAGTGACAAAATATGCTTGGCTATATTTATACAGTGAATAATTTATAATAATTTATACACAGGAAAACAAAGCCTTTTACAAAGATTGTTCAATTATTTTATCAAAGCATTTCAAGCTGAAAGAAATAATCAAGCAATCTTATTAAAAAAACAACAGATCAGTAACAGAGTCAAGTGTGAAGAATAATATTGAAGAGCTTTATAACAATCATGCATCTTATAGTGCAAGCGGAAACAGATTAGCTCATACAGGAATTAATTTTAATAAAATAATAATTTTAAAGATTTTTTTTACATTTTATTCATTTATATTATTATATATATTTATATTATTAAAAAAAATATAAAATTATTGCTTTAAAATAATTCTACAAAGATGTCAGCTATCAAAATAGGAAGCAACATTTATAGAAAATATAGAGAAAATACATAAAACAACAAAACAATATAAAAATTGTTAACCTATCAATTATATGGGACCTAAATTGTTAAAGGGACATTATACACTCGTTTTTTCTTTGAGTAAATGTTTTGTAGATCTATTTATATAGCCCAAATTTTTTTTGTAAGGTATAGTTTTGCTTATTTTTAAATAACACTGCTCTTCTTTTCAGACTCCTAACCAAGCCCCAAAGTTTAAGGAGAATACCGATGTATTCCTCCTCCAGCTTGCTCCTGTTTGTGTAAAGAGTCTTTTCATATGCAGAGGAAGGTGGAGGTCTTATTTCCCACTTGCAGTAGGTGTTCCAGTAACCTTTTCAACAGAGCTAAGCTGAGAGCTTCTAAGTAAGTTTTAAAATGGTTTTATACTGGATTTTTTTTATCAGTATCTGTGCATATTATTCTTTATAGTAGTGTCTATTACATGCAGTTATATGAAAATTGCTGTATACTGTCCCTTTAATGAACGTAATTTTTATAATAGAAATAAGTGGGATTAGCAAATCTAGGGTGTCAGGTCATCATGGCTACCAAGAAAACAAATTATGTAAGAACTTACCTGTTAAATTCATTTCTTTCATAGTGGCAAGAGTCCATTAGCTAGTGACATATGGGATATACATTCCTACCAGGAGGGGGCAAAGTTTCCCAAACCTCAAAATGCCTATAAATACACCTCCCACCTCACTCACACCTTAGTTTAACGAATAGCCAAGAAGTAAGGTTTATAAAAAGGAGTAAAAAGCATACAAAAGAGGAACTGGAAAAAATGATGTGCTTTATAAAAAAAAAAGAAGACATAACCACAAAAAATAGGGTGGGTCTCATGGACTCTTACCACTATGAAAGAAATTAATTTATCAGGTAAGTTCTTACATAAATTATGTTTTCTTACATGTAAGTGGCAAGAGTCCATGAGCTAGTGATGTATGGGATCTAATACCCTAGAGAGGGAGGGATAAAGAAAAACAACTATTTCCGCTGATAAATTAAATACCCAAAAATAATTAAGTTTTCTTAAAAAAATTAAAAAAACCCTCAAATCAAAGGCATTAGAATCAAGCTGAGACAACTGCCTGAAAAACTTTTCTACCAAAGGCTTCTTCCAAAGAAATTAGAAAAAGTATGCAAAAAAGACCAAGTTGCTGCTTTGCAAATTTGATCAACTGAAGCTTCATTCTAGAGAGCCAAAGAAGTGGCAACTTATTTAGAAGAATGAGCTGTAATTTTCTGAGGCGGAGACTGCCCCGCCTCCAGATAAGCTTTGTGAATCTAAAATCTTAACCAAAAAAACAGACAAATAACAGAGGCTTTCTGACTTTTGCTGGAGACAGAAAAAACATAATTTATGTAAGAACTTACCTGATAAATTAATTTCTTTCATATTAGCAAGAGTCCATGAGCTAGTGACGTATGGGATATACATTCCTACCAGGAGGGGCAAAGTTTCCCAAACCTCAAAATGCCTATAAATACACCCCTCACCACACCCACAAATCAGTATAACGCATAGCCAAGAAGTGGGGTGATAAGAAAAAAAGTGCGAAAGCATAAAAAATAAGGAATTGGAATAATTGTGCTTTATACAAAAAAACATAACTACCACAAAAAGGGTGGGCCTCATGGACTCTTGCTAATATGAAAGAAATGAATTTATCAGGTAAGTTCTTACATAAATTATGTTTTCTTTCATGTAATTAGCAAGAGTCCATGAGCTAGTGACGTATGGGATAATGACTACCCAAGATGTGGATCTTCCACACAAGAGTCACTAGAGAGGGAGGGATAAAATAAAGACAGCCAATTCCGCTGAAAATAATCCACACCCAAAATAAAGTTTAAATCTTATAATGAAAAAAACTGAAATTATAAGCAGAAGAATCAAACTGAAACAGCTGCCTGAAGTACTTTTCTACCAAAAACTGCTTCAGAAGAAGAAAACACATCAAAATGGTAGAATTTAGTAAAAGTATGCAAAGAAGACCAAGTTTCATTCCTAAATGCCCAGGAAGTAGAAACTGACCTAGTGGAATGAGCTGTAATCCTTTGAGGCGGAGTTTTACCCGACTCGACATAAGCATGATGAATTAAAGATTTCAACCAAGATGCCAAAGAAATGGCAGAGGCCTTCTGACCTTTCCTAGAACCGGAAAAGATAACAAATAGACTAGAAGTCTTTCAGAAATTCTTAGTAGCTTCAACATAATATTTCAAAGCTCTAACTACATCCAAAGATGATCGCTCCTTAGAATTCTTAGGATTAGGACATAATGAAGGAACCACAATTTCTCTACTAATGTTGTTAGAATTCACAACCTTAGGTAAAAATTTAAAAGAAGTTCGCAACACCGCCTTATCCTGATGAAAAATCAGAAAAGGAGACTCACAAGAAAGAGCAGATAATTCAGAAACTCTTCTAGCAGAAGAGATGGCCAAAAGAAACAAAACTTTCCAAGAAAGTAATTTAATGTCCAATGAATGCATAGGTTCAAACGGAGGAGCTTGAAGAGCCCCCAGAACCAAATTCAAACTCCAAGGAGGAGAAATTGACTTAATGACAGGTTTTATACGAACCAAAGCTTGTACAAAACAATGAATATCAGGAAGATTAGCAATCTTTCTGTGAAAAAGAACAGAAAGAGCAGAGATTTGTCCTTTCAAGAAACTTGCAGACAAACCTTTATCCAAACCCTCCTGAAGAAACTGTAAAATTCTTGGAATTCTAAAAGAATGCCAGGAAAAATGATGAGAAAGACACCAAGAAATGTAAGTCTTCCAGACAAGATAATATATCTTCCTAGATACAGATTTACGAGCCTGTAACATAGTATTAATCACAGAGTCAGAGAAACCTCTTTGACTAAGAATCAAGCGTTCAATCTCCATACCTTTAGATTTAAGGATTTGAGATCCTGATGGAAAAAAGGACCTTGCGACAGAAGCTCTGGTCTTAACGGAAGAGTCCACGGTTGGCAAGAGGCCATCCGGACAAGATCCGTTTACCAAAACCTGTGAGGCCATGCTGGAGCCACCAGCAGAACAAACAAGCATTCCTTCAGAATCTTGGAGATTACTCTTGGAAGAAGAACTAGAGGCGGAAAGATATAGGCAGGATGATACTTCCAAGGAAGTGACAATGCATCCACTGCTTCCGCTTGAGGATCCCTGGATCTGGACAGATACCTGGGAAGTTTCTTGTTTAGATGAGAAGCCATCAGATCTATTTCTGGAAGTCCCCACATTTGAACAATCTGAAGAAATACCTCTGGGTTAAGAGACCCAATTGTCTATACCTGGGATATGAACCGCAGAAACTAGACAGGAGCTGGATTCCGCCCATACCAGTATTCGAGATACTTCTTTCATAGCCAGAGGACTGTGAGTCCCTCCTTGATGATTGATGTATGCCACAGTTGTGACATTGTCTCTCTGAAAACAAATGAATGATTCTCTCTTTAGAAGAGGCCATGACTGAAGAGCTCTGAAAATTGCACGGAGTTCCAAAATATTGATTGGTAATCTCACCTCCTGAGATTCCCAAACCCCTTGTGCTGTCAGAGACCCCCAAACAGTTCCCCAACCTGTCAGACTTGCATCTGTTGAAATTACAGTCCAGGTCGGAAGAACAAAAGAAGCCCCCTGAACTAAACAATGGTGATCTGTCCACCACGTAAGAGAGTGTCGTACAATCGGTTTTAAAGATATTAATTGAGATAACTTTGTGTAATCCCTGCACCACTGATTCAGCATACAGAGCTGAAGAGGTCGCATGTGAAAACGAGCAAAGGGGATCGCGTCCGATGCAGCAGTCATAAGACCTAGAATTTCCATGCAAAAGGCTACCGAAGGGAATGATTGTGATTGAAGGTTTCGACAAGCTGAGATCAATTTTAGACGTCTCTTGTCTGTCAGAGACAGAGTCATGGACGCTGAATCTATCTGGAAACCTAAAAAGGTTACCCTTGTCTGAGGAATCAATGAACTTTTCGGTAAATTGATCCTCCAACCATGATCTTGAAGAAACAACACAAGTCGATTCGTATGAGATTCTGCTAAATGTGAAGACTGATTGATTGATATCGTCCAAATAAGGAAATAACACAATACCCTGTTCTCTGATTACAGACAGAAAGGCACCGAGAACCTTTGTAAAAATCCTTGGAGCTGTTGCTAGGCCAAACGGCAGAGCCACAAACTGGTAATGCTTGTCTAGGAAAGAGAATCTCAGAAACTGATAGTGATCTGGATGAATCGGAATATGCAGATATGCATCCTGTAAATCTATTGTGGACATATAATGCCCTTGCTGAACAAAAGGCAGGATAGTCCTTATAGTTACCATTTTGAATGTTGGTATCCTTACATAATGATTCAATATTTTTAGATCCAGAACTGGTCTGAAGGAATTCTCCTTCTTTGGTACAATGAAGAGATTTGAATAAAACCCCAGCCCCTGTTCCAGAACTGGAACTGGCATAATTACTCCAGCCAACTCTAGATCTGAAACACATTTCAGAAATGCTTGAGCCTTCGCTGGATTTACTGGGACACAGGAAAGAAAAAAATCTCTTTGCAGGAGGCCTTATCTTGAAGCCAATTCTGTACCCTTCTGAAACAATGTTTTGAATCCAAAGATTGTGAATTGAATTGATCCAAATTTCTTTGAAAAATCGTAATCTGCCCCCTACCAGCTGGGCTGGAATGAGGGCCGCAACTTCATGTGGACTTGGGAGCTGGCTTTGGTTTTCTAAAAGTCTTGGATTTATTCCAGACTGGAGATGGTTTCCAAACTGATACCGCTCCTGTGGGTGAAGGATCAGGCTTTTGTTCCTTATTGTGACGAAAGGAACGAAAACGATTATTAGACCTAAATTTACCTTTAGATTTTTTATCCTGTGGTAAAAATGTTCCTTTCCCTCCAGTAACAGTTGAGATAATAGAATCCAACTGAGAACCAAATAATTTATTACCCTGGAAAGAAAGGAAAAGCAAAGTTGACTTAGAAGACATATCAGCATTCCAAGTTTTAAGCCATAAAGCTCTTCTAGCTAAAATAGCTAGAGACATATACCTGACATCAACTCTAATGATATCAAAGATGGCATCACAAATAAAGTTATTAGCATGTTGAAGAAGATTAACAATGCTATGAGAATTATGATCTGTTACTTGTTGCGCTAAAACTTCTAACCAAAAAGTTGAAGCTGCAGCAACATCCGCTAAAGATATAGCAGGTCTAAGAAGATTACCTGAACATAAGTAAGCTTTTCTTAGAAAGAATTCAATCTTCCTATCTAAAGGATCCTTAAAGGAAGTACTATCTGCCGTAGGAATAGTAGTACGTTAAGCAAGAGTAGAGACAGCCCCATCAACTTTAGGGATTTTGTCCCAAAATTCTAACCTGTCAGATGGCACAGGATATAATTGCTTAAAACGTTTAGAAGGAGTAAATGAATTACCCAAATTATTCCATTCCCTGGAGATTACTTCAGAAATAGTATCAGGGACAGGAAAAACTTCTGGAATAACTACAGGAGATTTAAAAACCTTATTTAAACGTTTAGATTTAGTATCAAGAGGACCAGAATCCTCTATTTCTAAAGCAATTAAGACTTCTTTAAGTAAAGAACGAATAAATTCCATTTTGAATATATATGAAGATTTATCAGCATCAACGTCTGAGACAGAATCCTCTGAACCAGAGGAACCATTATCAGAATCAGAATGATGATGTTCATTTAAAAATTCATCTGAAAAATGAGAAGTTTTAAAAGACCTTTTACGTTTACTAGAAGGAGGAATAACAGACATAGCCTTCTTAATGGATTTAGAAACAAAATCTCTTATGTTAACAGGAACACTCTGAGCATTAGATGTTGACAGAACAGCAACAGGTAATGTAACATTACTAAAGGAAATATCTGCATTAACAAGTTTGTCATGACATTCATTACAAACAACAGCTGGAGGAACAGATACCACAAGTTTACAGCAGATACACTTAACTTTGGTAGATCCAGCACCAGGCAGCGTTTTTCCAGAAGTATCTTCTGACTCAGTGTCAATCTGGGACATGTAATAGAAAAAACAACATATAAAGCAAAATTGATCAAATTCCTTAAATGACAGTTTCAGGAATGGGAAAAAATGCCAGTGAACAAGCTTCTAGCAACCAGAAGCAATAAATAATGAGACTTAAATAATGTGGAGACAATAGTGACGCCCATATTTTTAAGCGACAAAAAAGACGCCCACATTATTTGGCGCCAAAAAATGACGCCACATCCGGAACGCCGACACCTTTGGCGCAAAAAAACGTCAAAAATGACGCAACTTCCGGCGACACGTATGACGCCGGAAACAGAAAAAAAAATTTGCGCCAAAAAAGTCCGCGCCAAGAATGACGCCATAAAATTAAGCATTTTCAGCCCCCGCCAGCCTAACAGCCCACAGGGAAAAAAGTCAAATTTTAAGGTAAGAAAAAAATGATTTATTCATATGCATTATCCCAAATATGAAACTGACTGTCTGAAATAAGGAACGTTGAACATCCTGAGTCAAGGCAAATAAATGTTTGAATACATATATTTAGAACTTTATATAAAAGTGCCCAACCATAGCTTAGAGTGTCACAGAAAATAAGACTTACTTACCCCAGGACACTCATCTACATGTAGTAGAAAGCTAAACCAGTACTGAAACAAGAATCAGTAGAGGTAATGGTATATATAAGAGTATATTGTCGATCTGAAAAGGGAGGTAAGAGATGAATCTCTACGACCGATAACAGAGAACCTATGAAATAGACCCCGTAGAAGGAGATCATTGAATTCAAATAGGCAACACTCTCCTCACATCCCTCTGACATTCACTGCACGCTGAGAGGAAAACCGGGCTCCAACCTGCTGCGGAGCGCATATCAACGTAGAATCTAGCACAAACTTACTTCACCACCTCCATAGGAGGCAAAGTTTGTAAAAACTGATTTGTGGGTGTGGTGAGGGGGTGTATTTATAGGCATTTTGAGGTTTGGGAAACTTTGCCCCTCCTGGTAGGAATGTATATCCCATACGTCACTAGCTCATGGACTCCTGCTAATTACATGAAAGAAAATAACAAATAGACTAGAAATCTTTCTGAAATCTTAAGTAGCCTCAACATATTTCAAAGATCTTACCATATCCAAAGATTGTAAAGACCCTTCAAGAGTATTCTTAGGATTAGGAAACAAAAAAGGAACAACAATTTCACTATTGATGTTGATGGAATTCACAACTTTAGGCAAACATTTAAATGAAAACAGCAAAACAACTTTATCTTGATGGAAAATCAGATAAAGAGACCCACAAGAGAGAGCAGACAATACAGAAACTATTCAAGCAGAAAAGATAGCCAAATGAAATAACACTATCCAAGAAAGTAATTAAAGGGACAGTCAAGTCCAAAAAAAAACTTTCATGATTTAAATAGGGAATGTAATTTTAAACAACTTCCCAATTTACTTTCATCACCAATTTTGCTTTGTTCTCTTGGTATTCTTAGGTAAAAGTTAAACCTATGAGGTTCATATGCTAATTTCTTAAACATTGAAGACTGCCTCTAATCTGAATACATTTTGACCACTAGAGGGCATTAGTTCATGTGTTTCATATAGATAACATTAAGCTCATGCACGTGAAGTGACCTAGGAGTCAGCACTGATTGGCTAAAATGCAAGTCTGTCAAAAGAACTGAAATATGGGGGCAGTTTGTAGAGGCTTAGATACAAGGTAATTACAGAGGAAAACGTGTATTATTATAACTGTGTTGGTTATGCAAAACTAGGGAATGGGTAATAAAGGGATTATCTTTCTTTTTAAACAACAATTCTGGTGTTGACTGTCCCTTTAATGTCCAGAGAATGCATAGGCTCAAAAGGAGGAGCCTGTAAAATCTTAAAACCAAAATTGAGACTCCAAGGAGGAGAAATAGATTAAAAACAGGTTGAATATAAATCAAAGCCTGAACAAAACAGTGAATATCAGGAAGTTTAGCAATCTTTCTATGAAATAAAACAGAAAGAACAGAAATTTGTCCTTTCAAAATATTTGCAGACAATACCTTATAAAAACCATCCTGAAGAAACTGTAAAATCCCAGGAACTCTAAAAGAATGCCAAGAATAACAATGAGTTGAACATCATGAAATATAGATTTTCCAAACCCGAAAATAAATTCTCCTTGAAACAGACTTACAAGCCTGTATCATAGTGCGAATAACTGAGTCAGAGAAACCTCTATGACTAAGCGCTTAAGCGTTCAATTTCCATGCCTTCAAATTTAGAGATTTGAGAGCCTGATGGAAAAAAACAGCCCCTGAAACAGAAGGTCTGGCCTTAAAGGATGCGGCCAAGGCTGGCAACTGAACAATCTGACAAGGTCCGCATATGGAAACCTGAGAGGCCAAGCTGGTGGTATCAGAAACACATAAGATCGTACAATTATGATCTTGGAAATCAACCTTGGAAAAAGAACCAGAGGAGAAAAAATGTAAGCAGGTTGGTAAAAACCAAGAAACTGCTAAAGCATCCACCATCTCCGCCTGAGGATCCTTGGACCTGAAAAACTATCAGGAAAGCTTCTTAATTAGACAAGAGACAAATCAGAAGGTATAGAAGGTATAGACAAACTAAAATTAACTTAATTTGCCTCTAGTCTATCAGAGAAAGAACCATAGATTCTAAAATCTATCAGGAAACCTGAAAAGGTGACCATTGTCTAAGGAATCAAAAAACATTATTGTAAATTGATCCTCCAACCATGTCTTGAAGAAACCACACTAGTAGTTTCAAGTGAGATTCTGCTGAATTAAAAGATTAAAGCTAGTACCAAATATCATCCAAATAAAGAAACACCACAATACCCTGCTCTCTGAATACAGATAGAAGGGCACCAAGAATCTTTGAAAAGAATCTCTGAGCTGCCGCTAGCCCAAAAGGACAGGCGACAAATTGGTAAAGCTTATCTAGAAAAAAGAATCTCAGAAAACAATAGTGGTCTGAAAGAATAAAAAATAAGCGTCCTGTAAGTCTACTGTGGAAGTTATTCACACAAGTCAGTTTAAGGTGGAATACCTGACATTGTGGGTCTCCGCCCACTCCAGAATCCAAGATACTTCCCTCATGGCTAGGGAGCTGATGATTGATGTAAGCCACCGAGGTAATGTCAGACTGGAATCTGATGAACTGGGATGAACCCAAAAGGGTTCAAGCCCTCAGAGCATTGTAGATCGCTCGAAGTTCCAGGATGTTGATTGGAAGAAGCGACTCCTCCCGATTCCACCTGCCCTGTGCCTTCCTGGTACCCCAAACAGCTCCCCATTCTCAGAGACTCGTGTCTGTAGTCACGAATCTCCCAGGATGGTCTGAGGAAGGATAACCCCTGGGACAGCTGATCTGGATGGAGCCACCAAGAGAGGGATTCCCTTGACCGGTTGTCCAGAGATAATGGTTGGGATAGATCCGAGTGATCGCCATTCCTTTGCCTCAGTATGCACAACTGAAAAGGTCGTAGATGGAACCTGGCAAATGGAATGACATCTATACTGGATAACATGAGGCCAATCACCTCCATACACCGGGCCACAGATGGCCTTGAGGAGGTCTGAAGGGCAAGACAGCTGGAGGCAATTTTGCAAAGTCTCTGGTCTGTCAGGAATATCTTCATGGATATGGAGTCTATTATCGTGCCCAGGAACTCCACTCTGGTACTGGGAACCAGAGAACTCTTTCCTGATTTTATCTTCCACCCATGAGATTGAAGAAGTAGAAGAGCTCTCAAATGGTCCTCTGCCAGCTGGCAGGATGGAGCCTGGACTAGGATGTCGTCCAGATAAGGTGCTACTGCCATACCTCTGGATCTCGCCATTGTGAGCAAAGCTCCAAGAACCTTTGTAAAGACTCTTGGAGCAGTAGCCAGACCAAAAGGGAGAGCTACAAACTGGAAGTGCTGGTCCAGAAAAGTGAATCTTAGGAATTTGAAGTGATCCTTGTGTATTGGCACATGAAGGTAAGCGTCCTTCAAGTCTATTGTAGTCATGAACTGACCCTCTTGAACTAAGAGCAGAATAGACCTTATCGTCTCCATCTTGAAGGATGGGACCGACAGAAACTTGTTTAAGTACTTTAGGTCTAGAATCGGGCAAAACGTGCCCTCCTTCTTTGGGACCACAAAAAGGTTTGAATAGTACCCTAGACCTCTTTCTGCTAGAGGTACAGGTACAATTACTCCTAGAGAGGAGAGATCCCTCACGCACTCTAGAAAGTCATCTCGTTTTCTCTAGTCTTGACGATAGATTTGACAAGAGGAATCTGCCCCTGGGAGGGCAACAACCTCCAGAACCCAAGGATCCTGTATGTCTCTCGTTCAAGCCTCCTCAAAAAGAGATAGTCAGCCGCCTACGAGATGCAGAGACGGATCGGGGGCCATCCCTTCATGCTGATTTTGTCTCGGTGGGCTTCTTGCTCTGCTTGGCTTTATTCCAAGACAGAGATGGTTTCCAAGATCTCTTGGACTGCTCGGGCTTCGCGGCAGGCTGCTGTCATTGGGAGCCTTGGGTTTATTCTTCTTATCCTGCAGTAGAAAGATAGAGTCCAGGCCTGGACTGAAAAGAACCTTTCCCTTAAATGGAAGGGAAAGTAATCTAGATTTGGAGTTCATGTCAGCAGACCACAACTTCAACCACATGGCCCTCCGGGCCAGAACAGAAAAGCCTGATGTCTTGGCATTCAAGCGAATAATCTGCATATTTGCATCACAGATAAACTAATTAGCTACCCTCAGAGCTTCTTTCCTGTATCTCATTGAGGGGAGTCTCCACCTTGATCATCTCTGACAGAGAATCAAACAATTTGTATCTATATGGACACATGAACTAGCACTGTCTAGCTGAAATTCACTGAGAGGGGTCTTCAAGGTCTTAGAAATTAGAATATGAGCCTACCTAGGTTTAGCTTTCAACAAAGAATACCAAGAGAACAAAGCAAATTTGATGATAAAAGTAAAATTGGAAATTTGTTTAAAATTGCATTCCCTAAACACAACCAAACCCTGTTTCGATCGAAGCAGGGAAAAAAAAACTAGAAAGTAAAAGGCCCCATGGACACTGACCCGCAGATAGTCCAAGGGCCTAACTAGAGACAGCAAAAGCACTCACTGAGCCAACACTCTTCCAGGAGAGACCGTCACTTAGCAGTCGGTCTCCACACAACCATTACTAGCACCAGTAGTAACAGCTAAAGTCCCCAAAAGGGAGAGGACAAGGAGGAACCACAGGGATACCCAAAGGGTACAGCAAGATCCCAAAAAGGAAAAACCCTTTTAAAAGTAAGCCAAGCCCTCAGAGACCCAAATGGGTCCTGAGAACAGGGGGAGACAACACCAACACCAAGCAGAACCACAAGGTGCAAAATCGGCATCGGCAAGGAGAAGAAAACATCTCCCAAACATCGTGCAACAGCACCAAAAAAAAGACAGCTGAAGACGAAGTCCTCAAACCGTCAGAACTAAAAAAAAAAATTAGCAAACAGAAACAATACGTGTGGCATACCCAGAAAGGTAAACACCTGAGTCCAGTAACATGCTGCCATCCGGTGAAATAAACAGAAGAAAATACTACCCGTAAGGAAAAGGCGGCCGAACAAAATATCAGATTACCAAACTTCCAAGACAGAGGGCACACTCCAGGCAATCCAAGCCGCCCGACCTACTCACAGATCTCAAAAAGGAGAGACGCACACAACCTCAACAAAAAGACCCACTAGCAATACCTGAGCAAGAACAACAGATCTCAGATCCTATAACTAGCCGGACCAGCCCAAGAGACGGCAGATCTGAAAGCAGGGGAACAGAAGAGACACCAAGACCAGCCCCCAAGAGGGCGGAAGAATGGAAACAGCCATTCCCACAGAGCTTGGGTGCCAACCCAAAAACTCCTTAGAGACAGTCGAACAGGTTGTAGACACAATGAGATCTAGTAAAACCACCCAACTAAATTCTCAATGCGGAGCCAGCAGCTCCCTAGACGGAAAGAAACAACTCAAAGAGCAGACCGTTCTCTTAACAGATAAAACATTGGATCCAACCTCCCGTACACTGGAGAGGCCCCCCTAAAATAGGAACCATACCTCCTAAAGGAGGACAACTAACCAACTGAAAAGAGAGCATCGATAAGCACCTGCCCATAAGACAGGAGGCCGAACCGAGAGAACTCAAGGCCATGCCACTGAAGAACACGGAAAGAACCCTTAAAAAAACAACTTGCTAACACATAGGGAACCATATCGTCCAGCACAAGACAAGCCCCGGCCCTCAGGAAAACTGGCCAAGTTGTAAAAAAGAACAGCCAGAACAAAGGCTAAGCCCAAGTATTCTGGAAACTGGAGCACCCCCAACAAGCCCTAGGATCATAAGGGTCCAGTAACAACCCACAGCAGGATCCACACGTGAAAACGCAGAGTGAAAACCTCGACAACCGGAAGAAACAGTACAGAAGGCCCGAGCCCCACAAATGTTTATAATGAACATTCCAGGAACTTAAATACCCCGTCTGATATAGAAAACAGACCCACAGGGGAAAAACTAAATTTATGCTTACCAGATAAATGTATTTCTCTTGTGGTGTATCCAGTCCACGGGTTCATCCATTACTTGTGGGATATTCTCCTTCCCAACAAGAAGCTGCAAGAGGATCACCCACAGCAGAACTGTCTATATAGCTCCTCCCCTAACTGCCACCTCCAGTCATTCGACCGAAGACAAGCAAGAGAAAGGAGAAACTATAGGGTGCAGTGGTGACTAGTTTAAAAATAAAAAACATCTGCCTTAAAATGACAGGGCGGGCCGTGGACTGGATACACCACAAGAGAAATAAATTTATTAGGTAAGCATAAATTTTGTTTTCTCTTGTAAGGTGTATCCAGTCCACGGATTCATCCATTACTTGTGGGATACCAATACCAAAGCTATAGGACACGGATGAAGGGAGGGACAAGGCAGGCGCTTAAACGGAAGGCACCACTGCCTGTAAGACCTTTCTCCCAAAAATAGCCTCCGAAGAAGCAAAAGTATCAAATTTGTAGAATTTAGAAAAAGTATGAAGCGAGGACCAAGTCGCCGCCTTACAAATCTGTTCAACAGAAGCCTCATTTTTAAAAGCCCATGTGGAAGCCACCGCTCTAGTGGAATGAGCTGTAATTCTTTCAGGAGGCTGCTGGCCAGCAGTCTCATAAGCTAAGCGAATTATACTTCTTAGCCAAAAGGAAAGAGAAGTTGCTGAAGCCTTTTGGCCTTTCATCTGTCCAGAGTAGACAACAAACAATGCAGATGTTTGACGAAAATCTTTAGTAGCTTGTAAATAAAACTTTAAAGCACGAACCACATCAAGATTGTGTAATACACGTTCCTTCTTTGAAGAAGGATTAGGACACAGTGACCGAACAACAATCTCCTGATTGATATTCTTATTAGATACCACCTTAGGAAGAAACCCAGGTTTGGTACGCAAAACTACCTTATCTGCATGGAAGATCAGATAAGGGAAATCACACTGCAAGGCAGATAACTCTGAAACTCTTCGAGCCGAAGAGATAGCTACCAAAAACAGAACCTTCCAAGATAAAAGCTTGATATCTATGGAATGCAGAGATTCAAACGGAACCCCTTGAAGAACTTTAAGAACTAAATTTAAACTCCATGGCGGAGCAACAGGTTTAAACACAGGCTTGATTCTAACTAAAGCCTGACAAAACGCCTGAACGTCTGGAACATCCGCCAGACGCTTGTGCAAAAGAATAGACAGAGCAGAAATCTGTCCCTTTAAGGAACTAGCTGACAATCCCTTCTCCAATCCTTCTTGGAGAAAAGATAATATCCTGGGAATCCTGACTTTACTCCATGAGTAACCTTTGGATTCACACCAATGAAGATATTTACACCATATCTTATGATAGATTTTCCTGGTGACAGGCTTTCAAGCCTGAATTAAGGTATCAATGACCGATTCGGAGAAACCACGCATTGATAAAATCAAGCGTTCAATCTCCAAGCAGTCAGACGCAGAGAAATTAGATTTGGATGGTTGAAAGGACCCTGAAGTAGAAGGTCCTGCCTCAGCGGTAGAGTCCATGGTGGAAGGGATGACATGTCCACCAGATCTGCATACCAAGTCCTGCGTGGCCACGCAGGTGCTATCAAAATCACTGAAGCTCTCTCCTGCTTGATCTTGGCAATCAGACGAGGGAGCAGAGGAAACGGTGGAAACACATAAGCCAGTTTGAAAGACCAAGGCGCTGCTAGAGCATCTATCAGAGCTGCCTTGGGATCCCTGGACCTGGATCCGTAACAAGGAAGCTTGGCGTTCTGACGAGACACCATGAGATCCAGTTCTGGTTTGCCCCAAAGTTGAATCAACTGTGCAAACACCTCCGGATGGAGTTCCCACTCCCTCGGATGAAAAGTCTGCCGACTTAGAAAATCCGAATCCCAGTTCTCTACTCCTGGGATATGGATAGCTGATAGATGGCAAGAGTGAACATCTGCCCATATAATTATTTTTGAAACCTCCAACATTGCTAGGGAACTCCTTGTTCCCCCTTGATGGTTGATGTAGGCTACAGTCGTGATGTTGTCCGACTGAAATCTGATGAACCTGACCGCAGCTACCTGAGGCCAAGCCTGAAGAGCATTGAATATCGCTCTTAGTTCCAGAATGTTTATTGGAAGGAGTGTCTCCTCCTGAGTCCACAAACACTGAGCCTTCAGGGAGTTCCAGACTGCACCCCAGCCCAGAAGGCTGGCATCTGTCGTTACTATTGTCCTATCTGGCCTGCGGAAGGTCATACCCTTGGACAGATGGACCCGAGATAACCACCAGAGAAGAGAATCCCTGATCTCTTGATCCAGATTTAGTAGAGGGGACAAATCTGTGTAATCCCCATTCCACTGACTGAGCATGCAGAGTTGCAGCGGTCTGAGATGTAGGCGGGCAAACGGCACTATGTCCATTGCCGCTACCATTAAGCCGATTACTTCCATACACTGAGCCACTGAAGGGCGAGAAGTAGAATAAAGAACACGGCAGGAATTTAGAAGTTTTGACAACCTGGCCTCTGTCAGGTAAATCTTCATTTCTACAGAATCTATCAGAGTTCCTAGGAAGGAAACTCTTGCGAGAGGGGATAGAGAACATTTTTCTTCGTTCACTTTCCACCCATGCGACCTCAGAAATGCCAGAACAATGTCTGTATGGGACCTGGCGATTTGAAAATTCAACGCCTGTATTAGAATGTCGTCTAGGTAAGGGGCTACTGCTATACCCCGCGGCCTTAGGACCGCTAGGAGTGACCCCAGAACCTTTGTAAAGATTCTTGGTGCCGTAGCTAACCCAAAAGGAAGAGCCACAAACTGGTAATGCCTGTCTGGGAAGGCAAACCTGAGAAACCGATGATGATCTCTGTGTATCAGAATGTGCAGATAAGCATCCTTTAAGTCCACGGTAGTCATATATTGACCCTCCTGGATCATAGGTAAGATGGTTCGAAAAGTATCCATCTTGAAGGATGGGACCCTGAGAAATTTGTTTAGGATCTTGAGATCTAAGATTGGTCTGAAGGTTCCCTCTTTCTTGGGAACCACAAACAGATTTGAATAAAAGCCTTGCCCCTGTTCCTCCTTTGGAACTGGGTGGATCACTCCCATAACTAGGAGGTCTTGAACACAATGTAAAAATGCCTCTCTCTTTATCTGGTTTGCAGATAATTGTGAGAGATGAAATCTTCCTTTTGGGGAAGAAGCTTTGAAGTCCAGAAGATATCCCTGGGACACAATTTCCAACGCCCAGGGATCCTGGACATCTCTTGCCCAAGCCTGGGCGAAGAGAGAAAGTCTGCCCCCTACTAGATCCTTTACCGGATTGGGGGCTGATCTTTCATGCCATCTTAGAGGCAGCAGCAGGTTTTTTGGCCTGCTTTCCTTTGTTCCAAGCCTGGTTAGGTCTCCAGACCGGCTTGGACTGGGCAAAATTTCCCTCTTGTTTTGTTTTAGAGGAAGTTGAAGCTGCACCACTCTTGAAGTTTCGAAAGGCACGAAAATTAGGCTGTTTGGTCCTTAATTTGTTGGACCTATTCTGAGGAAGGGCGTGACCTTTTCCTCCAGTAATATCAGAAATGATCTCCTTCAGTCCAGGCCCGAATAGGGTCTGCCCCTTGAAGGGAATGTTGAGAAGCTTAGACTTTGAAGTAACGTCAGCTGACCAGGATTTAAGCCATAGCGCCCTACGCGCCTGAATAGCAAAACCTGGTTTCATAGCCGTTAGTTTGGTTAAATGAACAACGGCATCAGAAACAAATGAATTGGCTAGCTTAAGAGCTTTAAGCTTGTCAAGGATATCATCCAATGGGGTTTCTACCTGTAGAGCCTCTTCTAGAGACTCAAACCAGAAGGCCGCAGCAGCAGTGACAGGGGCAATGCATGCAAGGGGCTGGAGAATAAAACCTTGTTGAATAAAAATTTTCTTAAGGTAACCCTCTAATTTTTTGTCCATTGGGTCTAGAAAAGCACAACTGTCCTCGACAGGGATAGTTGTACGCTTTGCTAGAGTAGAGACTGCTCCCTCCACCTTAGGGACCGTTTGCCACAAGTCCCGTGTAGCGGCATCTATGGGAAACATCTTTTTAAAAACAGGAGGGGGAGAGAACGGTACACCTGGTCTATCCCATTCCTTAGTAATAATTTCTGAAAACCTCTTAGGTATTGGAAAAACAGGCACTGCGTAGTACTTATCCAATTTACACAATTTCTCTGGGACTACAATGGCGTCACAGTGATCCAGATTTGCTAAAACCTCCCTGAGCAACATGCGGAGGTGTTCAAGCTTAAATTTAAATGTAGAAATATCAGAATCAGGTTGAAGTGTCTTCCCTGAGTCAGAAAAATCACCCACAGATAGAAGCTCTCATTCTTCGGCTTCTGCACATTGTGAGGGTATAGCTACTAAAGCGTCAGAGAGCTCTGTATTTGTTCTAGTCCCAGAGCTGTCTCGCTTTCCTTGTAACCCTGGCAGTTTGGACAATACTTCTGTAAGAGTATGATTCATAACTGCCGCCATGTCTTGTAAAGTATACGCAATGGGCGCGCTAGATGTACTTGGCGCCTCTTGAGTGGGAGTTAAAGGCTCTGACACGTGGGGAGAGTTAGTCGGCATAACTTCCCCCTGGTCAATTTCCTCTGGTGATAAATCTTTTAAAGCCAGAATATGGTCTTTATAACTTATAGTAAGATCAGTGCATTTGGTACACATTCTAAGAGGGGGTTCCACAATGGCTTCTAAACATAATGAACAAGGAGTTTCCTCTATGTCAGACATGTTTAACAGACTAGTAATGAGACCAGCAAGCTTTGAAAACACTTTAATGTGAAAAAGCAGAATATAAAAAAACGGTACTGTGCCTTTAAGGGAAAAAAACAAACACAAAAACTGCAAAACAGTGAAAAAAGCAGTTAACTATGAAATTTTTACAGTGTATATAATAGACTAAATAGCATTGCACCCACTTGCAAATGCATGATTAACCCCATAGGTTCAAAAACGAAGCAAAAAAACTGTAAAAACCGTTATAACAGTCACAAGCAAACTGCCACAGCTCTACTGTGGCTCCTACCTTCCCATAAAACAACTTTTTTAGGCACAAAAACCCTTTACAGAGGTCCAATATGTCAGGGGACTCCTTCAGGGAAGCTGGATGTCTCAAATGTAAGAAACAACTGCGCAATTAGAGCGTGAAAATAGGCCCCTCCCACCGTGCACTCAAAGTCAGAGGGCCTTAAAAAACTATTCCTAGGAGTAAAATAACAGCCATGTGGAAAACTAGGCCCCAAATAAAGATTTATCACCTCAGTAAAGAATGTTCCTTATATATATATATATATATATAACGTTTTACATACTAAGCCATAATAGAAAGTAATATGAAAATTACCCTTTACTGCAAGCATGATGCCAGTCGTTATTAAATCACTGCAATCAGGCTTACCTTAACTATATCAGGCACTGTCAGCATTTTCTAGTTCTTTTCATCCTCTAGAAAAAAATATACTGAACATACCTCAGGGCAGTTAATTCTGCAGGCCGTTCTCCCAGCTGAAGTTTCCCCATACTCTTCAGTTATGTGTGAGAACAGCAGTGGACCTTAGTTACAACCTAAGATCATCAAAAACCTCAGGCAAATTCTTCTTCTAATTTCTGCCTGAGGTAAAAAAACAGTACAACGCTGGCACCGTTTAAAAATAAACATTTGATTGAAGATAAACTACACTAATTCACCACATCTCTCTAGCTACTTCCCTTGTCAAGAGAATGACTGGAGGTGGCAGTTAGGGGAGGAGCTATATAGACAGCTCTGCTGTGGGTGATCCTCTTGCAGCTTCCTGTTGGGAAGGAGAATATCCCACAAGTAATGGATGAATCCGTGGACTGGATACACCTTACAAGAGAAATCCATATTATCCTGGATAACCAGAGTAAGAATCCCTTGCAAGTCCCGACCCAAAGGGAAGAGACCACCCCTTGCAGGAGCCCACTCCAAGAGCTAAATCCTCACAAGGCCCTATAAAGAATCTAGAGACTAACAGGCGTCCAAACAACACCACAAACTCCAAGAACAAGGGGAACATTGAGGGCAAGTCTCCACATCACCTCAGATACGAAATCAGAGGACAGAAAAACATGGGTAGAAATGCCACAATAGATGGCAATACCTGAACCATATGAGTGGAAAAGCCAATAGGATCTCTTCTACCCAAGAAGGAGATGCAGAGTATTCCCGACTCCGGGAAGGGACCCCTAAACGGAGCCCAGAGACACCATACTGTCTAATGTCCCTAAATAGGGAACAACCAACTTCCGAAAAGGGAAATCAAGGTCCCCCAGTAGGTGACCCGATCCACAAGGAGAAACGGACATAGTCCAAAAAAGGTCTCAATTAGAAGAGAACCACTAAAGGAACAGGTCCCAATAAGGACAGCT